>NW_021635153.1:0-98369 GCF_004799145.2 Neltuma alba
TGATTCAGATCTTGTTTGTGATGAGTTTAAGGATTGTTCTGTTTCTGCCTTGTCTCTCATGGAAACTTGGTATTGTCAAATTGTCCTTTTTAGTTCTGGTCTAATTCCCCCTTCGTTTGTCTCATTTTCAGATGCAGAAGATTAAGAGTGAGTCTAAGCACTACATTTGGGATCCTCCAATCCTTTGGAAGGTATGCAGCGACCAAATCATTCGAAGATGTGTACCAAATGAAGAATTCAAGACATCCTGCATGCTTGCCACTCTCAAACTTGTGGAGGTCATTTTAGTGCTAACAAGACTGCAAGAAAAATATTGGAAGCTGGTTTGTATTGGCCATCACTCTTTAAAGACTCTTATGAGTATTGTAAGAATTGTGATATTTGTCAAAGATTTGGTAGCCTAACTAAGAAACATGAATTACCCCAACACCCAATGTTTTCTGTGAGGTGTTTGAAGTATGGGGTATTGATTTTATGGGCCCCTTTCTTCCTTCTATGGGTTTTACATACATTCTTCTTGCAGTTGATTACCTTTCAAGATGGGTAGAGGCCATAGCAACCAAAAAGAATGATGCTGCTACTGTTTTAAAATTTCTGAAAAATAACATCTTTCTAGATTTGGCATTCCTAGAGCAGTAGTTAGTGATAATGGCACTCATTTTTGTAATAAATTGCTACAAGGGTTATTCACCAAGTATGGTGTGACACATAAGACATCCACACCTTATCATCCCCAAAGTAATGGGCAAGCTGAAAATGCAAATAGAGAAATCAAGAAGGTGTTGGAACGAATAGTTAAACCATCTAGGAAGGATTGGAGTGCCAGATTAGATGATGCATTGTGGGCATATAGAACTGCATTTAAAACCCCAATAGGCATGTCTCCTTACAGATTGGTTTATGGTAAGATGTGTCACCTACCGGTTGAGATTGAACATAAGTCTCTTTGGGCTGTAAAAGCATGTAACCTTGATCTTGATTCTGCTGGTATGGAAAGATTATTGCAATTGTAGGAACTTGAAGAGTTGAGACTCGAAGCATATGAAAATCCAGGTTCTATAGGAGAAGACAAAGATGATTCATGACAAGCAAATCCTAAGGAAGACTTTTAAGGTTGGAGATAAAGTGTTGCTGTACAAAGCACGATTCACATTTAAACCTGGGAAGTTGAGCACTAGATGGGAAGGACCATACTTGGTCACTAAAGTTCACAAATTTGGCATGATAGAGCTGCTAGATGAGAAGAGCAGTAAGACTTTCAAGGTCAATGGCCACCTGCTCAAAATCTACAAGGAGAATTTTGATCCACCATAATTTCAGGTTGTCCCTTCCTTACACACTTAGTCTGTGTTTATTTGATTATTATCATTCTCGAACTCCATTTTTGAACAAGTGTGGGGGAGCATAACTAGTAGCAAGTGTAGGTTGTTTTTAGTTTGTTTTGAAGTGTTCTGTTGTTTCTTTCCATTCCTTCCTTTACCAATTTTCCTTGCTATCTTTTGTTTGAATTTGCATTGAGGGCAATGCAAGGATCAAGTGTGGGGGAGTGAATGTTGTGTTTTTGTGGTTTGTGTCTTTTGTAGAACCTCAATTTTTTTTAAAAAATAAAAAATATTTTTGAAGGTTTAAGCTTGCTTCAGGAATTCTAATGTTACATTGTGACTGATTTGATTGGAAATTAATATCCTGAAGTGAAATTTTTAATGCATAGAGATTAAGCATGATGTGTTCTTTACCTGAGGTGAATGAATATGGAAGACAAGCCTAGTTGGAAGGATTCTTTGAGCCTTTATATTCATTTCTAGTGTGTGCATTCACTTAGTTCTTATACTCTCTAGAACTTGTCTTAGTTCTTAATCAAGACCACATGCAACATTAGTACTCTTGAACATGATTGAGGCATTCATTCAAATTAGCTACTTAGACCAAATGGCCAACCCCTACATGATTTATCCCTTGTTACCCATTTGAGCCTTTTAGTTGAATTTTTCATTCATTTCACTCTCAATTATAAAACTTCTTTCCTACAAGGATGCATATTTCATTTCATTTATTCTTTTCAGAATTCACTAGCATTTTGATGGATTCAATTGATGGATTGATATGAGAAGTGCATACTTGAGCTAAAAAAAAAAAAAACTGAAAGAGAAAAAAGAAAGAAGAAACATGCGAATTGTAAAAAGAAAAAAAAAAAAGAGAAAGAGAATAGAAAAGTTGAAAGAAATGAAAAAAACAAGAAAGAAAGAAAGTGGGAATAAAAGCACCTTATAGCTTAGACTTCAAGATCAAAAGTTAAATCCTCATTGAATATTACTAATGCTATTGAATTCTACACATTGATTCACATATTATCTCTATCCTTCTATGCATCCTTGTGCATTTCTTCTCACCCTTACATTACAAGCCACAAAAGTCCTCTTGATTCTTGAGTACTTATGTATTAAGTGGTGGAGAGGTAGAGCTATTACAAGCATAGGTAGAGCATTTGAATAAGTGAATTGAGTGAAAGAACCTTTGATACTTGTTAGTTGAGTGATACACTAATTCCCTTGTGTGGTCTTCTATATCTTATTCACTTGGATTAAATTACATATCATTGCTTGGTTTCTTTGCATTAGAATGTTCCATGGATGGATGTTGGTTGAAGAATCATTGTTGGTTGCAGTTGTAACCTGAACTTTTGAGCTTGCTTATTCCTTTCTCGCATCCTTCTCTTTCACAATAAGTTTAAACTTGATTTGCCCAGGAGTGCAAAAGCTAAGTGTGGGGGAGTTGATAAGTCTCATTATTACATACATTTCTAGCCCTAAACACATACTTTTGCGATCTATATTTACATACTTGGGCATAATTAGGTTCCATTGTGTATAAGAGTTGGTGAGAAGAATTATGAGGTTTGCAAGTGTTTTTACATGTTTTTATATGATTTTATTGTGTGTACTTTGATCCCTGCTTTGGCATGAATTTCAGGAAGTTTCAGTAGCATTTTCGCCATTCTGTCTGAGGCGCCACGGCGGATTGGGAAGGCGCCACGGCGGATTTCCAAGGTACTCTCGGTGAAAAGCGCCGCGGCGGATGGACTAAGGCGCCACGGCGGACGGAGGTTTTCATGAAGCTCAGGATCATTAATCAAAACGACGCCGTACAGGACAGGCGCCGCGGCGGATTATCAGAGGCGCCGCGGCGGATGACCGAAATTTCCAGATTTAAAAGCAGAGTCCCGCGCTTCAGCCGAGGATCAGATTTCACAGTTTCAGCCCCTCCTCCTCCAGCCGCGATTTCTTGCTCCTCCGCCCTCTCTCATTTCTCTCTTCCATTTTCGTCCAATTCCATCAATTTCCACCGATCAACCATGGATTTCATCAATTCTTGTTGTTTCTACCCTAATCCAGAGTATGAGTAGCTGAATTTCCAAGTTCTTCTAGCAATGAAGCTGACCTGAGTTCATGGAGCTAAACAGGGAGTCATTTCAGATCTATTTTCTACCTTCTATTCTAAGAGTCATTTGTTTCAGTTGAACAATTGTGATTAGAATGAAGATTGAGTGATTAGATTTATGTTTCTTGGAATTTAGATCTGATTGAACATTCAGATGTGAGTTGTGTCCTTTAGTTCAGTTGAATAGAGGATTCTCTGTTGATTTGTAAATCCAATTCGTTTTACTTGGACTGTTGTTCTGTAAATCTGAATTTGGTTGAATATATTGATGATTCACAGTTGTGGTCATTCTTAGAGAATTGCAACTTGCTTCTCAAGTGTTCTTGCCAATTGATTTTCCTTCTCATAGATCAAAATAATGAATCTAGTAAGATAATTGTTTCTGATCTATGTTAAGAGAGATTTGAGCAGTAGCTGAATCTATCCATTTAATTGACATAAGAGACTCCCAAATTATAAGATTGAACAAGGAAGGTTGGATAAATTGCTAGGGGAACTACTATCTCTCATCTGAATCTCATTTGCAATTTACCTTTCATTAGATTTGTTTCTTGTTTTGATTTCTCTTTTTCTGAACTAAAGCTCTCATCTTGGTAATTTGATAATTAAAGTGAATTGTTAAGAATTGAAATACAACTTAAGGCTCCTTGTGAAGAATGACCTAGGTAGTGCCTCACTTGCTGCATTTTCCCTAGTAAAACTTTGATTACCTAGCGACAAGGTTTTATCAGCATGCAAGGAAGACTGGAAGTTATTGTGGAAGAAGTTAACTGAAGAAGTATCCAGGTCGGGAGAAACTGAAAACACACCAGAGATTCAACAACAACCTCAGTTACTTCCACCACCACCACCTGAATCAGAATCAGAAGAAAAATGGCGGAGGAGGAAGATGAGAACGATGTGTACACCCTGGATGACTATTTGGATAAAGAAGGGCAGACTTTTCACTCAAGTATCCGGTTACCAGACATTCAAGCCAGGAATTTTGAAATCAAGCCCGTTATGATTCAACTACTGGGGATGATGGGTACTTTTGAAGGAAATTTTAAGGATGATCCGAATGAGCATTTGACCAAGTTTATAGAGGTTGTGAGAACTTCAAACAAACTGGGGTTACTAAAGATGCACTGCGATTGAGATTGTTCCCCATGTCGTTATCTCACAAGGCGAAAACGTGGTTGAATTCTTTACCAGAACACTCCATTAAGACTTGGATGATCTTGTGTCTAAGTTCAAGGGCAGATTTATCCAAGGGGCAAACGTGCTACATTAAGGGTGAATTGCTTTCTTTCGAGTAGCATCCGGATGAGTTATTCTACGAGGCTTGGGAAAGATTCAAGGATATGTGGAGAAATTGTCCAAATCATGAGCAAAAGAAATATGTTCTAATGGAAGCCTTCTGGAATGGGTTGAATGATCAGACAGTGACAATGCTGAATACCGCTTCAAACGGAGGAATCGGGAAGATGAAGGTAAATGAGCTATATGAACTGTATGAAGAGGTGGCATCTAGCACTATGCAACAGTATAACAAGAGAAGGCAAAGTTCTGGGAGATATAAGGAGCCTAGTTCTTCATCATCAAGGGATATTGCATCGCAACTTGAAGCAATATCTAAGAGATTTGACAATCTGGAATTGCAGATTAAGAAAAAATGCTGCAGGAGTTCATGCACTTCAGGCTCCGGGATACACTTGTGACCATTGTAATGAGGACATCATTCTGATCAATGCCCATACACCTTGGAGACAGTCAATTATATGAATAATGCGCAGCGAAGACCACAAGGAAGCCCTTACTCTCAAACTTACAATCCAAATTTGAGAAATCACCAAATTTCTCTTGGCGAAATGGGCCAAGTTTGAATTCTCCACAAATATTACCATCTGGTGCTAAACAAATGGGGCCTCCTGGTTTTCATGGTCAACCACAGCAACATCAATTGCAACAGCAGCATCCTCAAAAGGAAGAATCCAAAATTGAGAAGATGTTTGCTCAACTATTAGCAAATCAAGAATCTGCAAGGGCTGAGAATAAGGCAACATTTTCTCTCCATGAAACTGCCATCAAGAATCTCGAGGTGCAAATGGGTCAACTGGCTTCACAAATGAATGTACTCACAAGAAGCAGCTTACCAAGTGATACCATTCCCAATCCAAAAAGGGATGGTAATGAAGAGTGCAAAGCGATCAGTTTGAGAAGTGGAAAGCAATTACCTGACATTCAGAGGCCTAGTCAGACCGGCAAGGACATCACTAACAGTATGTTGACTGACCTTGATACAAATGAGCTTTCAGAAGAAGGTGGTATAGTAGAAGAGGAAGAAACCAAGAAAAGGAAACAAACAGAAGAAAATCTCACTGATGTGGTTCGAGGAAAGAATGTAGAGGGTGAAATGGTTGATGATAAAAAGAGGAAGACAACTCCCTCCTGCTACACAGATGCCGCCACTTCCGTTTCCTCAAAGGTTCAGGAAGAAAGATGAAGATGTCCAGTTCAAGAAATTTGTGGACATGTTTAAGCAATTACACATCAACATCCCGTTTGCTGAAGCATTAGAGCAGATGCCTAAGTATGCTAAGTTTCTTAAGGATGTTCTCTCCAAAAAGAAGAGATTTGGTGAATTTGAAACGGTGGCTCTGACTGAAGATTGTAGTGCCATCTTGCAGCGAAAACTCCCACCCAAATTGAGAGATCCAGGCAGCTTTTATATTCCTTGTAACATAGGCAAACACTTCAATGGAAAAGCCCTATGCGATTTGGGAGCAAGTGTTAACTTGATGCCTCTAGCTGTATTTAATCGATTAAATTTGGGTGAAGCTAGGCCAACAACTGTTACATTGCTCTTTGCTGACAGAAGTATCTCATATCCAAAAGGGATTGTAGAAGATGTCTTGGTGAAGGTAGACAAATTCATATTCCCAGCTGATTTCATTGTGTTAGACTGTGAGGTAGATTGGAATATCCCCATTATTTTGGGACGGCCATTCTTAGCTACTGCAAGAACCCTCATTGACGTAGAAAAGGGTGAGATCACCATGCGAGTAAATGATGAGAAGGTGATATTCAACATGAATCAAGCCTTGAAGTTTCCAGATGATTCTGCTCACTGTAATTGTATCGATGTGATTGATTCTACAGTGCAAGAGGAGTTGATTAACTCTTTGACCAAAGACCCATTAGAAGCATTGTTGATTGGAGAAACAAGTAGTATTGATGGCAAGGTTGAAGCTTATGCAGAAATGATGAGTATTGAAGCATTTCCGTATCGAAAAGCTAAGACTTTTGAGCCTCTGGATGTGACTAGTGCTTTAAGCTCTCCTCTAAAGCCTTCTGTGGATGAACCGCCGGTGTTGGAGTTGAAGACTTTACCATCACATCTCAAGTATGCCTACTTGGGTAATTCTACTACATTACCTGTGATTGTTTCTTCTCAGTTGTCCACGTTGCAAGAAGAGAAATTGTTAAGGGTCTTGAGACACCACAAGAAAGCTATTGGGTGGTCCATAGCTGACATCAAAGGGATCAGCCCTTCTATTTGTATGCACAAGATTTTATTAGAGGATGGTCACAAACCTTCCATTGAGCATCAAAGGAGATTAAACCCGGTTATGAAAGAAGTAGTCAAGAAAGAGATCCTGAAATGGCTTTCTGCTGGCATAGTCTACCCTATTTCTGATAGTTCATGGGTGAGCCCAGTTCAATGCGTCCCTAAAAAAGGCGGTATAACTGTAGTGGCTAACACCCAAAATGAGCTAGTTCCAACTCGTACTGTGACTGGGTGGAGAATTTGCATGGATTATCGAAAGTTAAATACAGCAACCAGAAAAGACCATTTCCCGCTGCCATTTATTGATCAGATGTTGGATAAACTTGCTGGGCAAGAATTCTTTTGTTTCTTGGATGGGTATTCAGGATACAACCAAATTGTAATAGCCCCAGAAGATCAAGAGAAAACAACCTTTACTTGTCCATATGGCACGTTTGCTTTCAAAAGAATGCCATTTGGTCTTTGCAATGCTCCAGCAACATTCAAAGATGCATGATGGCCATCTTTGCTGACATGATTGAGAAAACAATTGAAGTGTTCATGGATGACTTCTCTGTTTTTGGAGATTCTTTTGATTGTTGTTTAGATAATTTGGCGGCTGTTTTGCAAAGATGTGAAGAAACTAATTTGGTTCTGAATTGGGAAAAATGTCACTTCATGGTGCAAGAGGGCATTGTCCTTGGTCATCGAGTATCCAAACAAGGCCTAGAAGTTGACAAGGCAAAGGTATCTGTTATTGAGCAATTGCCTCCACCAACAAGTGTTAAGGGTATTAGAAGTTTCTTGGGTCACGCGGGATTCTACCGTCGTTTCATTAAAGATTTCTCTAAAATCACTAAGCCTTTGTGCAATTTGTTGGAGAAAGATAGGGAGTTCAAGTTTGATGATGCTTGTATGAACTCTTTTGAAGAATTAAAGAAGAAGCTCACCTCAGCACCAATTTTAGTGGCACCTAATTGGGAGCTACCCTTCATCATTATGGCAGATGCTAGTGATTTTGCCGTTGGAGCAGTTCTAGGACAAAAGTAGAGAAGGTCTTCCATCCCATCTACTATGCTAGTAAAACTTTGGATGATGCCCAACTTAACTACACTACTACAGAGAAAGAATTGCTTGCAGTGGTGTTTGCTTGTGAGAAATTCTGGTCTTATATTGTGGGCACCAAAGTGACTATCTATACAGACCACTCTGCCCTAAAGTACCTGTTTACCAAGAAAGATTCCAAAGCACGCCTGATTCGATGGGTCCTTTTGCTTCAAGAATTTGACTTGGAAATTGTTGATAGGAAAGGCACTGAGAACCAAGTGGCAGATCATCTATCTCGATTAAGTAGTGAGGCTAAACATAATCATTGTCAAGAGATCAATGCATCTTTTCCCGATGAATGCTTGTTCTTTGTGGATAACTCAACTACTCCATGGTATGCAGATCTGGTTAATTATCTGGTTTGTGGAACTCTGCCACTAGACCTTAACTCCCATCAAAAGAGGAAATTTCTTCACGATGCAAAGATGTACTTCTGGGAAGACCTTACTTGTTCAAAAGATGTGCCGATCAGATGATAAGAAGATGTGTTTCGGAAGTTGAGCAGCAAGATATTCTAGAGTGTTGCCACTCTTCAGCTTATGGTGGGCACTTTAGAGGAGAGAAAACTGCTGCCAAAGTCCTTCAAAGTGGTTTTTATTGGCCTTCACTATTTAAAGATGCATATGCCTTTGTGATCCGATGTGATCGGTGTCAACGAGTGGGAAACATATCAAGAAGGAATGAAATGCCTCTGAATAATATTCTGGAAGTTGAACTCTTTGATGTATGGGGAATTGACTTCATGGGCCCGTTTCCAAAGTCTCTCAATCAAGAGTACATTCTGGTTGCTGTGGATTATGTCTCGAAATGGGTTGAAGCTACTGCATGTGTATCCAGTGATGCTAAAACGGTGATCAAATTCTTAAAGAAAAACATCTTCACGAGATTTGGAGCACCTCGGCTATTATTAGTGATGGCGGTTCTCACTTTTGCAATCATCAATTTCAAGCTCTGATGAAGAAATATGGTGTAAAGCACAGGGTAACTTTGGCTTATCATCCTCAGTCAAATGGCCAAGCAGAAATATCCAACCGAGAGATCAAAAGCATTCTTGAGAAGGTAGTAGGTGCAACAAGAAAGGATTGGTCATTAAAACTGGATGATGCTCTTTGGGCCTACAGGACAGCATATAAAACTCCGATTGGGATGTCTCCCTATCGGTTGGTGTTTGGAAAAGCATGTCATCTTTGTAGAATTGGAACATGGAGCTTACTGGGCCATAAAAAAGCTCAACTTTGACTTTCAAGCTGCTGGTGCAAAAAGGCTCCTTCAACTGAATGAATTGGAGGAATTTCGCCTTAATGCCTATGAAAGTGCAAGGCTCTATAAGGAACGAACCAAGAAGTATCATGATCAGAAAATTATCCCTAAGGTCTTTGAAGCGGGGCAAAAGGTGTTACTTCATAATTCCAAATTGAGATTATTTCCGGGCAAACTCAAATCACGTTGGTCAGGGCCATTCACTGTGGTACAAGCTGCTAACCATGGTGCGGTGGAGCTGGAAAATGAAAAAGGTGAAAGATTTCATGCAAATGGCCATCGTTTGAAGCATTATTGGGGTGGAAAGGTGGATCGTCAAGTTTCTACGATCTACTTTGCTGAACAATCATAACAGAGTGAAGAGTCAAGCTGAAGACTATAAACCAAGCGCTACTTGGGAGGCAACCCAAGCTCTAAACTTGCCTTTGATGTGTTTCTTTCATTTCGGTTTTGTTTTAGTGGATTTACGGTTGATCTTTGTTTTTGTAGGCCTTTTGGTTTATTCCTCAAACTTTGGAGCTTAGCAGGAGTGGTTGATTTCTAATTAGCGCAACCAGGGAAGTGCACCTAACCTTAATCTCCAGCAGTGGCATTGACCTTGATTGGTTTAAATTTGTGTTAAATTGAGACTTGTGGGTTTTGCTTTTATGTGGTTGTTTGTGTTGTGTTTGTTTTTATGCTTGTGCTTGTGTTTAGTCTTGTTTTATTGTGTGTAGGGTGTTTGATTGTGGTAGGTCCAGTTGTGTTCATTAATTTTTCATTTAGGCCTTCTCTGTGTGAGGCGCCGCGGCGCATTTGATCAGAAGCCGCGGTGCCTCGTCTGTTTCAGAATGCCCTTTCTGTAATAGGCGCCGCGGCCCCTGCGTTAATCCGCCGCGGCGCCTTCGTCCGTGGCTTTCGGTCCCCCTCGGTAAAAACCGCCGCGGCGTTTGGACATAGACGCCGCGGCGCGCTTACTTCAACTAGGTCTGCAGTTCTGTAAAAGGCGCCGCGGCGCCTTACTGAATCCGCCGCGGCGCCTTCTCGCAATTTCTCTGATGTTCCCCGTTTTAGCCTTACTCATTTGTCTCAATACCCACTTTGCCCTTAGTATCTGACCGGTTTTGAGGGTAGATTCATTGTTTTAATTTTAAAACCCTAACCCTTTGGTCTTTTCACTCCCCATCCCAAATTTCAAATCCCCCCTCCCCATTCGGTTTCCCCATCAGATAATCCCCTCCCCATTCGGTTCCCCCCATTCCTATTTGATAACTCCCTACCACTCCGTCTCCAGTCACCGGTCGTTTCACCTTCTCTCCCACCGTCGCCGGTCATCACCTTATCGCCGCACCAGTCATCGCCTCTCAGTCTCACCACCGTTCGCCTTTTCCCTCTCCCTTGTGAAACCAACCGCCTTTCTTTCTCTCCCTCAACGTCGGTGCCCTTCTTCTGTGTTTGTTTCGGCGTTTTCTCTCCCTTCTTCGTACATGGTAAGTGTGTTCTCCCTTATTTATTTATTTATTTTCTTCTAGTTTAGTTTTGCTGGAGATGGGTAATGCTAGGGTTGAGCATTGTAGTTAGATGATTTTAGAACTCTAGATGGGGGGATTTTGATTCTCTGAGGTTACATTGTGGTTAGGTGATAATTCCTTATTGCCCAACTATCTGTGAACATGTACTGATAAAAATGTGATACTTGTGAAATTGAGTGATCATAGCTTGGACCTATTTTGAGAAAATGAGGTCCTTGTCTAAATTTTCAAATAACACCGGTTCATTACCCAAGTTATGTTGTTCTTTTTCACTTGTAACTGATTTAGAAATGTTATTCTGATTTAGTGAAATTAGTTTAAATTGGTAGCCACTGATGATTGTCTGATTTTGAAATTAAAAGATAAAAGAGAACCTTTGTGAACTTGGTTTGAATTGGGAGTATTTTATAACTCAGGTTTAGAAAGGGATTAGGTAATGGTGAGATGGTGTTCTGGCTCCTTGATTTAAGTTTGGGGGATAGTTTTTCTTTATTTTTAGGTTAGTTTCCTTCTTTTTCTTTGTCGGTTGTTTCGTGATTGTGGTGTGTTATTTGCTTAGTTTGTGTGTGGTGTGCTTTGCTTTCTCTTTGCAGGTAACAATCCAATGGCCCCCAGGAAGAAAGCCCGTGCTACCTCCCCTGATCCTCCAATTAAAAGCTTATTGAAAAAAGAGGTTTGCATCAAGAAAGAGAATTTCCGTGCACAAATAAATTTGGATTTTATAAAAAAGCAAGAAAGCTCAACCTCTTAAATCTGATTGGTCCCAAAGGTGAAGGGAATGAGAAGCTGGTCAGAAAATTCTATGTTAGGGTGGCAACAAACTTGAGTAATGAGATGTTTATACGGTACCAGGTTTCCTCATTACTCCGGTGCGCATTAGAGATCACTATGAGCTTCCCGAGGTGGAAAAGTGCCAATATCAGTGGTATCTCAACAATCAGAAAGAGATTCCCCTCGATGCCATCTCAGCAACACTCACCGGTTCTGATGAGATGTGGGTGCGGCCTAAGAGGGGCCAGGCATATATTATGAGAAAAGACATGATACCAGAGGCCAGAATCTGGTTGCATATTGTCACAAGAAACATTATGCCAACCACGCATCTCAGTGAAGCCCCAAGGAATCTGGCACTCCTGATATATCTGTTTATGATCAAGGCGACAGTAGATGTAGGGAAATTGATTTTTGATGCCATCTGGGATGCCTGCAGAGCCCACAACACAAATCTCGTCATGCCTCATCATCTCGGATCTGCTATCTAAAGTGGGGGTAGAATGGAAAGACAAAGACCGAAAGTTCAAGCTGTTTCACCATTCAACTACTCTAATCTGGTTCCTGAACGAGAACAGCAAAGGATCACTGAAGCCATGTTTGCTGAACAGTTCCCCGAGGAATATAGGAGGCAACAGGAAGCTCAGCCAGTGCCAGTGTTGACCCTACCACTCAAAGCTTGGATCTCCTCCACGAGAAATTGGACAGAGAGATACGTCACAGGAGACGTAGACAAAGGCGCATGGAGGAACTATTAGTCCAGATTGCAAGGAAATTGACATTGATGCGCCGGATGTGGAAGATACAAGCACTGAGGCAGAGTCACCAGGAGATGAACATGAAGCTGGAACTTCTGGGGCTGGTATTGGCTCGGGCGATGATATGGCCGTCGATCCATTTGCAGAGGGTGATGAGGATCAGGGGGATCAGCATTCTGAGGAGGAGGATGACTAGTTGGGGCCGTTTCTGCTGCTGTTGTTGCTTGCTTTGTTGCTTTTGTCTTTATGTGTGTTTTTGCATTTTCTTGCATTTTTGGTCTATTTTTGTGTGTTGTTTTCTTCTATGATTCTGGCAAGGCTACTGATGGCCTATTGAACTGATTCTGACTGTTGAGCATTTTCTATCTTTGTTGATTTTCACTGTGTTAACTATTGCGAAATGATTGAACATGTGAATGGTTAACAGATCTTTTGATTGATTAATTTGTGGATGCGTTTAGTAATTGATGATTTCATTATGATTATCTGATGACGATACTATTGATAGTTGTGCATACTGATATACTTGTACAGGAAGAAAAGCGAAATTTTGACCTTTCATGCCCTGATCTTTACTTCCTCTTGTTGACAATGAGGAGACTGTCAATTTTAAGTTTGGGGGTGAGGATTGAAATTTTTGGATAATAGGATTTTTGTGGATAAGAGGATTAAATTTGAAAATTTTGTGGATAACAGGGTTATATTTGAAAATTTTTTTGAAAGGTCATTTTTTTGAGAAAATTTTGAAACAGCTGAAACAGTAGAAATTTTGTCAGCTTAAATTTTTGCTCAGTTGATTTTATGAAATATGAGCTGAAGTGGCAAGTTGTTAGTTGAGAATGTATGAATGGTCCAATGATTGAACAAAATGCTTAGTTACTATGCTTGATAGGAAGTTTTGATTTGCTCTTTGATGCTTGAATTGTGAGGTTAAAACCTATGTTTCTTTAATTTTGGAGAAACTAACGCACTAAAAGGGTCAAGACATTTCAAGTGGTTATGTTGAGGTGGAGTGGATAATTTAGCCTCTATACTTCTGTTTCAACTAAATTGTTTCAGAACCTTCTTCTGATTTCTCAAAGTTTATAGTTTGTTCTATATGAATTTGAAAAAGGATTAGGGCAGTTCTTAAATGCGTTTGAGCCTTTCAAGCTGACCTTATAAGTTTTGTCCTTTGAACCCAAGCTTTGAGCTTTGAAAAAAAGAAAAAAAAAAGAGTATATATGTTCAAGTTTTGTTTCAAACCCTAGCCTCTTCCTAACCCAAAACCAATTGAGAAAAACCATGAAATCCCTAGCTTTGAGATAAATGGAAGTTGAAAGGATAAGGGGTTTGATGAAATGTGGAGATTTTGAAAGGTTGGCAAGGGTAGTCAATTATTCTGAAAATTTAAAGTGCTAGGAGCTAAGCTGTAAATTTTTGTTTTCAGTGTTTTTGAAACAAAAAAAAACAAAAAAGAAGAAGGAAAAAAAAAGAAAAAAAAAGAAAATAATATATATATACATGTCTATATATAGATAATTGTGGTACAAGTTTGGGAGAATGAAAGTGGTTGAAGTAAGTTCTGATTATTGAATATCTATTTATCTCAAAGTATTTGTATGATCTATTTTCCCCTTTCTTTCCTAAGCCATTACCTCTTGGCCATGTTATAAGCCGAAAAGTCCCTTTGATTTCAAATGTATATGGGGTGAGTTGTAGACAGAGAGAGAGAAGAAATTAGGCTTATGAAAGGATGCGGTTGAAGGTTAGTATGTTAGCTAAAGTCTCTCATTCCACTGAAACAATATCTTAAGAGATGCTCATTGACTCTATACACACACTCACACTCCAAAATCATTGAAAGTTTGTTTTAAGTTCATGAAACTTGTTTCTTTGGGTGATTCAGTAATTTCCTATCCTGTATAGTTTCTTGAGCATTTGATGAGGATACAACTGTTCCTACAATCTTTAATGTGCAATTTGTTACTTAGTCGCTGGTTTGTTGTTTTACTCAGGACGAGCAAAAGTGTAAGTTTGGGGGTGTGATAACCTCTCAAAATTCCTACTGAGTTAAGCTGATTTAATGCTCTTTTATTAGGTTTAAAAGTCAATTTTGCAGGAAACAAAGCCTGAAGAGAGTAAAGAATGGAGAAAAGCTGAAAAGAAGTCATCCGCTGCAGCCTCTAGGATAAAATGCCGCGGCGGATCAAACAGAAAGGGAGGAGTGCGCCTCTGTGAAATTCGCCACGGCGCCTTGCTGAATCCGCCGCGGTGCCCAAGCTATCTCGGAGAAAACTGTTTGGTAAAATCCGCCGCGGCCGATTGTCACGTGCGCCGCGGCGCCTGAGCCTCAAAGTCATTCTGTAATAGGCGCTGCGGCGCTTGAAGGAATCCGCCGCGGCGCCTGGCCCTTTCGCAGCTGTGCGTTTTACGTTGTAACTTAAAAAATTAGGGCATATAGAGGTGGATACTCGGTTTTTCTGGAGAGTTCGACTTTTGGAGCAATTTTGGAGGCTGGCTCTGCTAGGGTTTGGAGTTTTGGAGGCTTAGAACCTTTGGGCTTGAAGCTAGAAGAGATTCAAAGCTTGTAACTCGAATTTTTTGGGTTTCCTTCTTCTTCCCTTCTTGTTTCTGCTATGACTACTAGATACTCTTATAGTTGTAGTTCTTTACTCGATATGTATAGCTAAATCCTTTTTTCTAGGGTTATTTTGATCTATTGTATGGATTGAGACTGGGTTTTACTATCTCTTTAGTGTTAATGATAATATTCAGTTGTTTTTACTTTGAGCTTAATACTTCCTTTTGTCTGGCCATCATTTGGATTGATTGATTGATTAGTTTAACTTGAGAAAGTTAAACTAATTCGTGAACTTTGGTAAAAACATGCTAGTCCAGAAATTTAATTGAGTAAATAGATGGTTTGTTGATGGAGCAGAGATGTATCTGTTGACCTAGCATAGACTAAATGGGTTTTGGTTTTTAAAGTGCAACCTTTTCAAACAAGTGCAAGAGATTGCTGTGTTTTAATCGTGATTGCAAACATTTGGTTTTGACTTGAGAAAGCTTAATCAATTCTGTAAACCCAGGCTAACTGAACTTTTTGTAAAGCACTACTTGAGAAGTAATTAATCCAGTTTCATGAAGTACTTTAGGGAAGAATAACCTTAGTCTCTTAATTGTTTCGAGGTCGATTTGATTTATTACTGCTTTAAACCATTGTTTTCTTAACTTTCATTTCACAAACTCTTTTACAACAATTGTTTCACTTGACCTAATCAAATACACAATTATGATTTTTCAACTCATCTAGCCTTAGTCTCTGAGGGAAAGATACTTTTTATATTACTTGCGACCCGTCCACTTGCGGTCAAGTTATTTGGTGAACAGTTTGTTAAGCAAAATGGAAGCAGAGTGGTGAAAATTAATAGCTATGGAAAGGTGCCTAAATCAGATGCGGCTCTCTTATGTGCCGCTACTCAGCAGCCCGTTACGGTGTCGTTGGATGCAACATATCTTCAACACTATCGGGATGTAAGTCTTTTTTTCTCTGTCCAGTCTGTAGTCTGTGTTTCTTGTTTGGTTTTATTATTCTACTTGATTGTTTTATTGAATTGATCTTTTGGGGCTTTCTAATATATGCTTCCTTTGGTCTTAGCCAGTTAGTTAACTAATGTGGAGAGATCAAAGAAGTTACTAAATTATTTAATTATAATATATGTTATATTATCTCTTTGAAATACTTATGTGTCTCATCAGATTATATGTCAATTTATGACTGAGGCAAATTAGTCTAGAGAAAAATAACAAATATAAATATTTTAAAGTAATTTAATAATTTTCTTAATTTATCTCAGTCAATTAGATTTTATATTAAGAACAGGAAGTAGTATAATTTTTTTTTTAATTTGCGTCCAAATATTTTTGGGTATAATTTAAGCCCACTATAAATTATCAATCATGATTTTGAATTTTTTCCCAATTAAATTTATTGTATTTTGCTAGGGAATTTTCGATGGAGGGGATTGCGAAAAGGATTCAACTTACACAAATCATGCAGTTTTGATTGTTGGATATGGTTCAAAAGATAGAAAAGATTATTGGATTGTGAAGAATTCATGGGGTGCAAATTGGGGAATGGACGGATACTTCTTGATGAAGAGGAATACAGATTCACCAAATCGAGTTTGTTCTATCAATACCAAGGCTTACTTCCCCTCCATATAGACTTCTGCATTAGCTAGCGAATCTATACTCAATCTCCCAGTGTTATATTATGATGAACTCAAGTCCATTATAAAGTTTAAATAAAAAGTCATGAATTATTAACTATAGTAAAAATATGTTGCTGTTATTTAGATTTATTAGCACAACTATAATAATTATAGTCAATTTATTAGCACAGCTATCATTGAACATTGACTCCACCGGATCAAAATGACATTGGGATTAGTATTCTGCGCATGACCCCAAAGTGTAATGCAAGTATATACGCGGGTTGGCTCAACATCAATTCGTTTCAATCACAGATAACGATTCTTCTGTTTTATTGAAAATGAATATAAGCTAAATAAATAGTTTATAAATATTAATTAAATTAGTTAAGTTAGTTTTTTGAAAAATGTATATTGGTTTTTCTAAAATAACTCATTTAATTGTTGCCCCTCCGCGCCATAGTAGAATTCAATCTTCTATTTTATGGACACATGACACATATTAAAAATTTAGGATCAGAAAAGGCACTATATATCATGTGGAGGGTTCCCCCTACCAAAACAAGAACGATATTCTCTTTATGATATACTACCTCTGGTCCTGATTGTACGAGCTAGTTAACTAATTCGAGGAGATTAAAGAAAGAAGTTAAGTTAGTTATTTGTTATAAATAGTTGTTGTCTTTCTTAAAATATCCTTGCTAATTAAGTGTATTGGCTAGTACTATTATTATTAGAAGAACTATCTTAGAAAAAATGCATAAATATTAGAGACAAAGTGGATTGGGGTCTTATATTTAGGACCAAAATAAAAGTCAAACAAGGTCCTATATTAAGGACTGGAGGTAGTATGTTAAATATTAGTATATATTGATATCTTCTCTTTGTCTAATGTAAGGTAGAAACAGGCATGCAGCAAGTTAATTACAAGAAAAATCAATAAAAACACTTTCACTCATAATAAATCATGGTATATATTGGAGCAAAATCACTAGGTGAGCTTATGTTACCGCTCAAATTATGAGATTTCCATACACACATACACGCTGCTTTTAAAAATCAGCAAAGCCCAATTGTGGTTTCATAGATTAAGGATGATAAAAAAAGGCATCAAACATGTTCGCATCATCTGATAATATAGATTATGGCAACATAAGTTCTATAAAATGAAATGAAAACTTGCGTGCCAACTAGGATTGGATTAATACACTTTCCTTTTAATTAAGCTCTAATTAATGGAATGCACCTAACATTAATATGCCACATCCTGATCTTTTAATGATCCTAATTAATGAAATATGTGTCAATACCCATTTTCGAGCAAGCACAATTCATAGAATTATTTCATAATAACATGCTAAATAGTAAATAACTCAATACAAATTAACTCAACTGAAATAGTGCATTAACATATTATAATCCTCAGAGAGTTGCCTTCAGCCATACCAAATCCAAATAGATGAAAGTTAGCTCAACAACACAAATGAAGTTTACTGCTCAGTTTCAACAATATATATAGACACATTCATGACAGGGAAAATATGAAAATATACTAGAGAACAAAACATAAATGGAACTAGAAACTCTTCTAATAAAAGATCATTGCTGAACCACCGCCTATCACCAAGAGATGATAAACTCAACCACGCACAGTCATGGAGGAAACTCTAGATAGCAGTATCACGTCCACCGCAGACATGGGTGGAGGAGGTGGGAAACAAAAGTGATGCCCATTTAGTAGCATGGAATTGGGGAAGGTGTGAAGTGAAAGTGCAACTAGAATCCAAAATTTTTTTTGTTTGGTATGGCTGAAGGCAACTCTCTGAGGAATTGAGTTCCATCAAAAATGATGGAAGTAGGTCCCATAGCCCCCCGAGAACTGGGTTCCACTTCTATGGAACTCCATTCTTTTACCATTTTACCCATGACTCCCCCCTCCCTCCCTAGAAAAATGAGGCTGACGAAGGACGACGACGAAGGCTGACGACAGTGATGGAGGATGACGACGAAGGCGAACGACATAATGGAGAAGTATTCAGCCTTGTTCAACTCAAATGAAGACTGAAGGCGAATGATGGAGGAGGACTCAGATCTGTGATGCCAAGTCATTTGAAACTCCATTGATCTTGGGTCTTTGGATTTGACTTTTTGGTTTCTTTTCTTGATTCATTGATCTTGGGTCTTTGATCATCGATGAAGATGGCGTTCACTCTTCAGGGAAGAGTTTTTTTTTTTCCTTTTGTTTTTAAGTTTCCTAATTCCTTGACGACCAAGATCTTTTAATTTTGGTCTTTCTGGTTATTTTTCCCTTTGGTCTCAATTTCACCTTAGTTCCTGTTCTTTATTTGCATAAAAATGCGCATCGATTTTCTTCAAGAAAAATGAAAAATGATTTAATAGAACCGAAGCATGAGTTCTGGTGTCATCTCCGGCAAAGGTGGGTGGGCAGTTGTGGGCAGGGTTGCGATTTTTGGGGAAAGGGCAAACTGGTAATTCAAAACAATAAATACAATTATTTAATAAAATAAATACCATACTTCCATGATCCCCACACCAGATATAAAACTAAGTACAATCAGTCGTGAAATTGAGGAGTAAAAATCAATTAATACTAGCTCAGATCCTTAATATAAGAGCTAGTTTGACTTTTAATTTAGTTCTAAATATAAGACTACAATCCACTTTGTCTTCAATATTTATCCATTTTTTCTCAAATAATCCCTATAGTAGTTTCATATGTTACGGAGTTACTATTAATTTGTAATTCAAACACACATGATTAATAAGGACATTTTAGAAAAAATAATATAGATTTATTACAAATAATTAATTTAATTAAATTCTTTTAATTTTTTCAAATTAGTCAATTAAGTTTTATATTAAGAAGCGGAGGTAGTATCTTATATTAAATGTATACACTCGCATCACGTGAAATCAAATGATAGACTCATTATGAGTTTATCTTTATTAGAAAAATAATTACTAATGTATGTAAATTTTAAAATTTATCCTTTGCTTCCATTTTATATATTATTATGATGACTTTTCTGTGCAAAATTAGCTCTTTTTCTTTTTTCATAATAAAATAAATCTTTTCTATTAATCTCATTTGAATAAAGAATATTATTTTAATATATATTTCGGTCGATAAGGTAGTCGGAAAAAGCTTTGGGAAATATAATATATTCTTGGCCACTTGAAAATCTAACCATATTAAAAGACTAAAATCTCATAAAATATATTAAATAACATAAACGTAATGAACAATATTTTATTATCAAAAAGGAAATAATCATTTTAAAGTCATGTTAAATTTTATAGTTTTTATAAAAGATAAAATAAAATATATTAACCACCCTTCTGTTTTAACCTAAATATATAAACCTCCCATAAAATTAAAATGTATGTTACACAAACCTATTTTATATTTTTAAGATTCTATTTTCATCTATTCACCTATTAGTCGACCATAAAGTTTAATTTTCAAACTTTTATTCTGACCAAAATATCCCTCTTAAAACGTTATTTAAACATTTATATCTATTAAAAAATAATTTTTGATAGCAAAAATAATTTATATACATGTATTTTCAAAATTTTCAATATCTTATAAAATTTTTAATTTTGATTATATTATAGAATTATATAATTTTAATTCTTCATGACATATTGGAACTTAAGGTTTCTTTTAAATGGCTAGAGAATATTTTAAATGCTTATTTTTTCATCATATAATATAAATTATGTGATTTTAGAAAATACATAAATCGTTTAAATTTATAATTAATTTTTTTGGAAAAAATTGTTGCAAACATTTATAACTTATTTAATTAATTTGACTGATTATACATTTATTTAAAGAATTAATCAAATTTCTATTCAATTTTTTTTATGTTTACATTAACTAAATTAATTAATTTTCTGGCCCAGTATGATAAAAACATAAAACAAACAACAATTTGTAACAATGAAAAATAAAATTAAGGTAAAGGAGAAAATCTTTTATTTAGTCAAAATTTAGGGATTTAGTATTATGAGGGGTAAATTAGTAAATCAAAAGTATTTCAACATAAATTTTAATTAATAAAAAATATTTTAGAATATTAATTCTTAATGGAATTAATGGTTTGGACTTAAGTATATCTTTTCCAAATAAAAGAGAAGTCCGTGTAATTAAGACAAAATATAAGGAAAGTTAGAGTATTTTACTTTTAAAGATAAGAATAGTATAAAAAACTAAAATCAACCTGTGGGGTTTTGAAAAAGTGGAGTTTAGGGTCGTCGCCCACCTCTCACATATGAGACCATGCAGGGATTACTTCATTATTAGTGGCCTTGGCTTCATTGTGTAGGTTCGAACTTTCGTAAGTGGAGGTTTTGGAAATAGATGTATCCATCAATTGTGGGTTTGAAAAATTTTTAAGTGGGCTTTTCCTGAAATAATTAATGCATCCATAAACTTTGATCATGTTTGAATTTATTATCATGTCCTCGTAATGCAGCTCATCCTACTCGCACTGAGATTTTGGATTTAAGGGATTCCAACTGAGTTTGTTTGAGTTAGTAAAGCATGCAAGCCTATCTAAGCTAGCCAATTGGTTTTCTTGTGCGCTTCAAGGTGGTGTTTTTTAATAGGAAAAATTCAAATACACACACACACATATCCTTGGATTTCAAAGTTTGGAATCCATTTTGTTTACTATACTTTAATAGCAATTGACTACATTAGAAAAGCAAATGAGTAAACAATGACACAGTTTTGTAGCAATTCACTACAAAAAAAAACTTATTATTGACGGAATTAATGATGAAAAATTATTCAGTCACTAATTTTTGATGAATTATGGATAAAAATTTTGTCACTAAATTTAGTAATAGATTAGGTATGGAGTATATCCGATGAAAAATTCGTCAGTAAATATTTAACGACAGAATTTTTTTCAGTCAAAAATTTCTATTGCTAATTGTAATTATAAAATTTTCAGCAATGGAATTAGCGATAGAAAATTCCATTGCTAATTTTTATTGCTAATCCGATCGCTAAATTGTTTGTCGTGAAAATTTTCATCACTAATTTTGTCGCTAAGTCTCTTTCATCATAATTCTGTCACTAATTTTAAATTCATTATTTTAGATTATAATCGTACAACAATTTATATAATAACATAATTAAGAATATAATAATTTAAATATACTTTTAATTATAAAATAAATTGATATATTTATAAAGTGTTAATGAAGGTATTATTATCATTCATCTCATCATTAGATACATACTAAAGAATAGGAAGACAATTTTTCAGATTGTTTATATCTCATTAAAATCAATTTCTCTTTATTATTGATAATAATTAAACAAATAAGATGAGAATATTAATAACTTTCTTATACAAATTGATATAAGAAAGAAATAATCCTATTACATGTACAATATATTGAAAAACCTAATATATGATAGAAAGTAAAGATGAATTTATATGAACACCTCAATTTATGATTATAAATCAAACTAATATTGAGGTGAATTTTGAATTTTAATCATTAAACAATAAAATTTAATCATGATATAATTAATACCCATGATATAGATTGATTTTGGTCTTCAACGCAAAAACAAATGATATATACACAAAATTTTAAGAAAATAAATTATATAGGATACATATATAAATAGGAGAATGTTGTTTATCATAATCTATTCAAATCATTAAAATTTCTTTTATAGAATAATTTATTAGATTTTATTATAATAGTTATTTTTTGAATAACAAGGTTTTTTTTTACTAATTATAAATAATTTTCATTAAATATATAAAACACATAAACATAATATAATGTAATCTAATAGATATATAATTAAATTATATATGTTATCAATGTTAACTGAAAAATTAAATTTAAAAAATATATTTATGAAAAAATTATTTACGATTTAAAATTCAAAATTAGTGTCATTGGAAATTAATATTAAATTAAAAATATTTTTTAAAAATAAAAAATTACAAAATAAATAGTAAAATAGATATTTAAAAATTATTTTGTCATAAAAATAGTTATGATTAAAATTATCATATAATTTTTTTTAATAAAATATATATGTGTGTCTATATAATTATTTGTGTAAAAGAATATTATATATATTTAATTTTGTGTAATAAGTCAACAGGTTTATTACAACTTAACTGATAAAACCTTGAGTGCATACAAATGAAGTCCTTAGTTTGAGCCATAGAGAAGTCACTTTGACAAGAAATTATGGCAACACGTGGCAGGTGGAGGTGAGGTGGTAGCGACACGTGAAGGTGAGGTGGTAGTGACATGGGGTGATGGAGGTGATGTGGTAGCGACACGTGGAGATAGCCAGTAATCATCAACAACGATGAGGTGATGGCTAGTGGAGGTGCCACGTGGCATTTATATTGTTTTAAAAAATCAGATTAGCAACAGAATCTTTGCTTCGCTGATTTGTGACGGAAAATTTCTATCACCGATTAGCAACGAATTAGCAATGAAAAATTTCCATCAGTAACTAGTGACGAAAAAATTTCATCGCTAATTAGCAACAAAATTCAAATTCCATCATTAATCCACTTAGTAACGGAAGAATTAATGTGATTTTGTCGCTAATTTGTCATTGATTCCGTCGCTAAATAAAAATTTCGTCACTAATTGCATTTTTTTTTGTAATGATTCCTCATTTGAGATTATGAAATTTAAGAGATATATATATATATATATATACATATTTGGGAATTTTTCCTTTCGGATATGCATTTTCCTTATAAGGATGTTAATGTAACAAAGACTTGAGTTAATGTAGAAAATTTCATATATGATGAATTAGATTTTTTTTTTTTGGTAAAATATGATGAATTAGATTTGATAATAGGTATATAATAGAGTGAGATTGCCTACTTAAATACTACTTCTGATCCTTAATATACTATTTAGTTGACTAATTTGAGAAAATTAAGGAGGTTACAAGATTGTTTAATTATAGCATATGTTACAAGATCTTTCTGAAATACTATCTCCGGGCCTTAATATGTGAACTTGTTTAATTTTTATTTTGGTTCTAAATATAAAACCCCAATTCACTTTATTTCTCATATTTATTCATTTTTTTCAAAATAATCCTTTTAATAATAGTAGTTCTAGCTAATAAACTTGATCAGCAAAGATATTTTAGGAAAATTAACACCTATTTATTACAAATAACTAGTTTAACTTATTTTTTTAATGTACTCAAATTAGGCAACTAACTCTTATATTTAGGACATGAGGTAATATTTATATATATTATCAGATTATATATTAATTTATAAGTTAGACAAATTAGTTTGGAGAAAAATATTAAATAGAAATACTTTTAAGTAATTTTTTTAATTTTCTTAATCTTTCCAAATTAGTTAATTAGGTAATATATTAAGAAGTAGAAGTAATATAAATTTGAATCTTTAATGTTTTGAGGTAAGATATGGTGCAAATTCTATCTGCTTTCTTCCCATGAGTGTTTCTCCCCAGTCCTCACACATCTCATCCAACTCAAATGCCAATAAACTTGGGTTGACTATACTAATCAACCAAAACATAATTGCGGGTTCTACATTGTTGGAGCTCGTGTGTTGGTCAAACTTGGTTGGCTGTGGAGTGTTCTTAAAAATGCCAAGAATTTTTCTATATTTTCAATGCTATCCAACCCACCACACTATCTCCATTTTCAATGCTATCTTCCACATACCCATATAAGTGTCTGTATCTCTGTTTACTTTCAAAATTATATTTTCATTTAAATATATATTTTAAAATAATCTTTTTAGATTAATATTTTAATTAAGACTATCTACAGGCCAGGCAGTTGAAACTTTAAATTCCTATTTGAAAAAAATTTCATAAATCAAACGGGAAGGCAACAGGGTTAATTAGGGAATTTCATAGTTTGAAAAACATCTAGTTTTCTTTTTATCTTTTTAAAACCCAATTCAGTATATATATGTGTATATGATTGGAACTTGGAAGGAGCAATTTATTAATTTCATCTGGTTTCTAAAGTGCTCATGGTTTTTTCTTCTTTTTTTAATGATCAAAACCTTATAATTTCACTTGATTTTAATTAAGTCCTTACAGTTATTTTTCCTTTTTATTTAGTCCTTATAATTTTATTTAATTTTTAATAAGTCTTTATGGTTATTGATAGCAAAAAGAAAAATCTAGAGAAACATGATTAAAAATGAGATAAAACAACTAAATTTGGTCATTAATATAAAAACTAGTCAAGAGGTTGAATTTAATCATATTTATAAAATTTTAATTTATTTTTTCTCTTATTTTACCTAAAATATTTCCATTCCTATTAATTAATTATAAATTATTCCTACCAAAAGATATCCCAGCGTATATAATTAAAGAGAATATCAGGCAAGGGGACCTTATATTAAAATTTTCCCGTACAAACATATACACACGCTTTGCACGACATGTGGACCCCACAAGCCTCTTCTCTGATAAAGTTATTTTAAGAGCACTTGAGTTGAAGTCTTCCTTTCTTTATTCATTTGCTTTTTGGGGGCCAATGCATTAAGCAATAATAGTGGCGTGTGTCCCCCCCCCCCCCAAGGAGACAATAGAGCTATTTGGAATAATTTATAAATAATTTTTCAGTCATGATTTACGGAATACGAAATAAGTATGTGAGAGAAGTTTTGTTTTGATTTACGTGAAATATGTTTATAATTGATTTCAATGTCGATGACAAATAGGGCTAGAGACTTCTTTCATTGGTTAGTGTCTTCATAAGGAATTTCATGCCATAATTTATTATGTGGTACATAAAACCCAGTTTATTAATAACCATTAACTGCAAGTTAATTGTTGTTTATTATCCCCCTGTCCCGTCTTATATATAAGAATTATTTTTAGACATGGTCTATTTTGCTTATAAAGGACATGAATAGTCTGTTTAAATGTTTTAGTATCATTTTTTATTTTTGTCCTCATTAATTATTGATTAGATTCAGTATATTAATTATCATACTTGCAACCCCTTTGGTAGATTGGAATTGAGTTTGATGGAAATTAAATGAATAGGAAGATGGACATGGAAATGAAAATAAATACAGAAATAGTGATTAAAATCATGTTTGGTGTTAGTATGAAAATCTAATTTAATTTTTAATCTGTATATATATTTAAAATGTGTAAATTCTAAAATACCCCCCAAAATTTAAGAAGTGGAAGAAGACGGAATCGGAGAATAAAGTGAAGATGGATCTACGAAGAATATGAAGTTGGAGATTCATGGAAATGTCACATTCATAATCATCATCGCATTTGAGAGCATAAGTCGCCAGGAGATCTCGCCGGTAGCTGAAGGACGAGGGAGAGGGAGATGGTATGGCATGACAGGAAGGAGAGAGGTAGAGGCTGAGAACGTAAACTGAAATATGAAATTAGAAATCTTGGGATCTCAACATGGAAGCCATTTCCATTTGTTTTGATAGATATGAGAATGGAATTCCATTCTGCCAAACAAGCTCAAAGCATGGAATTGGGTTCCATTTCCGTTTCCATGCTACCAAGCGGGACCTAATATTTGCTCATTCTCTTTCAGTCACTCACTTTCTCTCAGGTTGCATTTTTTTTTAAAGATAAGTTGTAATTTTTGTGTGTGTGAATGATAAGTTGTATTTTAATTTTAACTAACTCTGTAATTTTGATAACCTAGTTATTTTTTCTTCTAAAAAGAATAATAGAGAATAAGTCAAAATACATATATAGACAAGTTTTTTAAACAACTACTTTAAAGGGGGTCACGCTTTAGACTGGCTCTAAATGATTATTTCTGTTTGGATTGATTCCATGACAGGGATTACATGTAATCCTAATTTTGTGATGCTGCTTAATTACCTTAAATTACATTGTTGAGACATATAAATAGAGATAGAGACCTCTTGTAATCAAATGCAAAAGACACTTCTGCTTAATTATTTAATATAATACACATACAATTTTAATTCATAATAGATGTGCATATAGAGGATAATTTTATCTTTTAATTTATTATTTCTATTTATCCACACGTTCTCTGTAATCTAATCAAATATTTTTATACACATGCATCACCTTTTCATAATGGTATGCCCCATAAAATTATGTAAACATCCGGTCAAAGGAAAAAAATGTAAACATCACTACATTGCATTTTCCTATGATTCAACTAACCAAACGCGATATTAATAAAGACTGATATTATATGGACGACACAGTTATTCTTATCTGTCAACACATGATAGTCTAAACACAATAATGAGATGTCGACTATGCACGATTCCATTAGTCTATTCTTCTCGTCAATGTGATGGATTATGTTAATCAATAATGCTAAAGTCTGCCCAAGAATATGATTATTCAAATTCCCACATGGTTTGACTCCGAGGCTGTGTTTGGATGGAGCGGAAAACTAAAATAGGAGGATGAAATACTAGGAAGGGAAACTTTCAAAAATTGTCAAAAATAACTAATTTTGAGAGTTTTTCCTCCTGGTATTATTTTCTCCCCATCTAAACATACGTTAAGTTCCTCAAATTTCTTAAGCATCCATTAAGTGAACGCAAGAACTAATAGGTGGCTAATAGCTAGACTAGAACCATTATGAAATAAAATCAACGTGATCATATCCTGAATAATAAATATAAGGGGAAATACGTGTTCAATATATACAGGAGTCTAAGATAATCCTAAAAATAAGAGTTTAGCTAGTGAGGAAGAACAAGAAGATAGTGAAGGGAGGAACAAAAACAAACTTCAAATTTGGAGCCCCCAATGTCGTCGAGCCTTCAATATTCTCGCGTCGCAAAATTCACTTTTCCCAAGCCTCAGCATAAGTGGGCTGAAATTATCAATATAAAATATATGGTCAAAATATGAATCATTCCGATCAAAAATAAATGGGTTAATATTATTATTGTGATTTTGAATTCAGAACAAAATCTTTATAAAATTATAAGAACCAAGACCAATGATTTGAACCTGCATGGATCAAAATCAAAATTTGATTGAATTATAATAACTACCATTGTGACTAACCCAAAATAAATTCTATGGTGTTGCTGGGAAGATATATTTACATGAAATACAAAGGCATATATATTTCGTCTTTTTCCTTCACACCTAACATGAATCACGCTATTTGTTAAAAAAAAAAAAACATGAATCACGCTATAAATACCACATCGCTGGTCTCACTTCCATGCAAGCTTATTTGAAGTTTCATCTCTCGGTATCGGAAACTCCAAAACAAGCATGGCTCTCTCCATTTCTTCTAAAACACTGTTCCTTCATCTCTTGATCTTTTGTTCCATTCTCATGTATCTCTCTTCAGGATTTCGCACTGAAGAATCCGTTCTCCCTTCAAAAGGAGAACAAGAATTTGGAATATTCCGACAGTGGATGAAGGAGCATGGGAAAAAATACCCAAACTCTGAAACAACTGAAACCAGATACCAGATATTTCGAAAGAATCTCAAGTACATTGCTGAGACGAATTCCAAGAGATCTGGGTATCGTTTGGGACTCAACAAGTTTGCTGATATGAGTCCTGATGAGTTCAGGAAAGTGTACCTCCGTCAGCTACCGACACCGACCACCAACGACTCTGCCGCCGCCGCGACGTCCGGTTATGTGCAGAAGAAATATTGCGCACCACCTGCTTCTGTGGATTGGAGACAGAAAGGAGTGGTGACTCCAGTTAAAGACCAAGAGCAATGTGGTAAGTTGCTTCTATTCAAATTAATTGGCGCAATGCAAACAATAATGGTATAAAATCATCTTATTAATCAAAGAATTAATGATTATAAGAGAACAAAACAACGTTCTAGTGAGTGATTTACCCAAAAATTTTGCAGTAGTACATGAGTTGAGGACCTATATATGTTAACCTCCCTCTTCAGCGAGGATTAAAGCATTGCGCCCACTAGAATTAAACATATCCACAACCGAATCTTTACACTTGAGGCATACATAGTACACGCATATTACTGTCATTTACATCGTACGCGCATATTAGTCAAAAGTTTCTGGAACCTCAGTGGACTAATGGATTAATTTTTTCATGGTTCATAGGAAGTTGCTGGGCATTTGGAACCGTTGGAGCTATTGAATCAATAAATGCAATAGGCACAGGAAAACTTGTTTCCCTTTCAGAACAAGAACTCGTAGATTGTGACTCTGCAAGCGATGGTTGTTCAGGTGGATATACCGAAAGTGCCTTTGAATGGGTCATAAAAAATGGTGGCATTACTGAAGAAGCTAATTATCCTTATAGAGCTCGGGATGGTGTTTGCAAAGTTAAGGTTTGTTTCTCTCTCTCTCTCTCTCTCAAACTATAACAATGCTATCTTCTATATTGTCTAATTTGAGGTTTCTTATATGTGTTTGTTAAGCAAAATGGAGGCAGAGTCGTGAAAATTAATAGCTATGCAAAAGTACCTAAATCAGATGGTGCTCTTTTATGTGCCACTGCTAAGCACCCAATTACCGTGGCGTTCGATGCAACATATCTTCAATTCTATGAGGATGTAAGGCTCTTTATCTTACTTTATTATTTTGTTGAATTAATCTTTTGGGGTTTTCAAGTATATATAAAATCTTTCTTTAATTTGTATCTCCAAAAAGTTGTGTGTACATTCAAGCTTTTTGAAAAGTACCGCATAACGTTATGATAATGTGGTATATCTTTTAACTACTCCTATTTCTATGTTGTTAGGGAATTTTCGATGGAGGGAATTGTAAGAGGCGTTCAACTTATACAAACCACGCGGTTTTGATTGTTGGATATGGTTCAAAAGATGGAAAAGATTATTGGATTGTCAAGAATTCATGGGGAAAAGACTGGGGAAAGAATGGATACTTCCTGATAGAGAGGAATAAAAATTGGCCAAATGGAGTGTGTGCTATTAATTCCTGGGCTTCCTTTCCCACCATCTAGATTATGGAGACCAGAGCGCTCACTAGCATATCTATAGTAAACTTCTGATTCCAAGTTGTTATGAACTCATGGCCATTATAAATCTTAAATAAGAAGTCAAGAATTATTACCATAGTAAAAATCTTTGCACGTACGTGGACTTGCTCAATCCACGGACTCCTGTACCAAATTAGTGATCGTGTGAAAAACAAACTGTATACTACATTCAGTGTCTAATATATGAGTTAGTTATAATATCTCAGTTTATTTTGTTTTTCTTATTTATTATTTTTCATCAAATTAATTTACCTAATTTATAAACTTATGTATAACTTGATTTTATATATAGGTATTTTAGAAAAACATGTCATATTTGTTATAGTGAACTGTCTTACTAGTCCTCATATATATTTTCATGTTACTACATTTTGAAACCATATAATTTAGAGAAAAATATTTTTTTCAAGGTAAACAAAATAAAAAGTGAATAAAATTTTGAAATTAGATATTGCAAAAGAAAATAAATAATTAATACATTATTTAACATTATTAATAAATGTTAAAAATATAATATATAAAAATAAAAGATGGAGGGCATGAAGGTAAAATGAGTTTTCACTTTATTTTCTCTTCACACATGGAGAAAAAGGTTGGAGAGAAAATGGGACGGGTCTGAAACCCCATTTTTTCTCCAACTTTTCTTTCATTTTTTTTTCACCTTCTTTCCAAACAAGAAAAAACTCACTTTTCTTTCTTTTTTTTCCTTCTGATCTTCTTTCCTCCCTCATTTTCTCTCAAGGAACAAAAAAAGGGGACCAAGCACTAAATCGGTCTGCATAATAGTTCAAGAGTTAATGGGTTAGATCGGGATCAAACTATGGTCAGACTGGTAGTAATTAAAATAATGTAATTTAGTTAAAATAGGTACAAATATTCATATTTTCATGATAAAAATAATATTTAATTTTTTGATTGGTAGTCATGTTTTAAAAAATTAATATAATTATCAATTTCATGAAATTTAAATGTTAATTTCATATAGGGTTAAGATTTGTCCGACACTCTAAAGTATTTTCTTAAATGCATCCAGCACGTTAAAGTATTTTGTGATGCATTTAGTATTTTGAAGTATTTTTCAGATGCGTTCACAATCTTGAAATTTTTTTTTGTGTTAGATACACCAAAAAAATATTTTCCGATACTAGAATCACATCAAAAAATGCTCAAGGGTATTGGATACTCCAAAAAATACTTAAAAGTGTTGGTCGCACTTAAAAAACACTTCAAGTTTTTAAAGATACCACAAAATACTTTAGATTGTTAAATACACACACAAAAATATTTCAGAGCTTGATCCTTTTATACATACTGGATTTTTTTTTTATAGCTTGATGCTAAGGTTTATGGAAATGGCAAGGGACCGGGATAGCCCTTGCCCGTGTTCAGATTCATCTCGCAAACGTAAAGGGAGATAGGATGAGAATTCTGATCCAAAGCGCGTGTGTGTGATCTTGCCATTTGGAATTGATTTTTTTTTTTTTAATGTGGAGTGGGAAGGGACGAGAGATGGAAAAATATAGGAACATGTAAGAGGAGTTTTGTCTTGACTTACATGAAAAGTATTTATAAGTGATTTCAGTCATGATAGCAAACAGGGCCAGAGACTTCTTTCATTGGTTAGTTTCTTTATGAGGAATTTCATGCCATAATCTATTTATGTACTACATAAAACCCAGTTTATCAATAACCATTAACTGCAAGTTAATTGTTGTTTATTATCCCTCCTGTCCTGTCTTATATACAAGAAATTTTGTTTAGGCATGGTCTATTTTGCTTATAAAGGACATTAATAGTCTGTTTAAATGTTTTAGTATCATTTTTTATTTTTGTCCTCATTAATTATTGATTAGATTCAGTATATTAATTATCATACTTGCAACCCCTTTGGTACATCGGAATTGATTTTGATGGAAATTAAATGAATAGGAAGATGGACGTGGAAATGAAAATAAATATGGAAATAGTGATTAGAATCATGTTTGGAATGAGTATGAAAATCTAATTTAATTTTTAATTAGTATATATATTTAAAATGTGTAAATACTAAAATAACCCCCAAAATTTAAGAAGTGGAAGACGAAATTGGAGAATAAAGTGAAGATGAATCTACAAAGAAGTTGAAGATGGAGATTCATGGAAATATCGCGGTCACAATCATCATCGCATTTGCGAGCATAAGTCGCCTGTAGATCTCGCTGGTAATGGAAAGATGAGGGAGATGGAGATGATATGGCATGACAGGAAGGGGAGAGGTAGAGGCTGAGAATGTAAACTGAAATATGAAATTAGAAATCTTGGGATCTCAACATGGAAGCCATTTCCATTTGTTTCGGTAGATATGAGAATGGAATTCCATTCTGCCAAACAAGCTCATTCTCTTTCAGTCACTCACTTTCTCTCAGGTTGCTTTTTTTTTTCTCTAAAGATAAGTTGTAATTTTTTTTTGAATGATAAGTTGTCTTTTAATTTTAACTAACTCTGTAATTTTGATAACCTAGTTATTTGTTTCTTATAAAAAGAATAATAGAAAATAACTCATAATATATATAGACAATTTTTTTAAAATAGCTACTTTAAAGGGAAGTCCCCCTTTAGACTGGCTTTAAATGATTATTTCTGTTTGGATATTGATTCCATGAGAGGAATTAAATGTAATCATAATTTTGTGATGCTGCTTAATTACCTTAAATTACATTGTTGAGACATATAAATAGAGATAGAGACCTCTTGTAATCAAATGCAAAAGACACTTTTGCTTAATTATTTAATATAATACATATAAATATATAAAATTTTAATCCATAATATATGTGTATAGACAGGATAATTTTATCTTTTAATTTATCATTTCTATTTATCCACACGTTCTCTGTAATCTAATCAAATATTTTTATACACATGCATCACCTTTTCATAATGGTATGCCCAATAAAATCATGTAAACATCCGGTCAAAGAGAAAAAAAATGTAAACATCGCTACATTGCATTTTCCTATGATTCAACTAACCAAACGCGATATTAATAAAGACTGATATTATATGGACGACACAGTTATTCTTATCTGTCAACGCACGATAGTCTAAACACAATAATGAGTTGTAGACTATCACAATTCCATTAGTCTATTCTTCTCGTCAATGTGATGGATTATGTTAATCAATAATGCTAAAGTCTGCCCAAGAATATGATTATTCAAAAACTAAAATAGGACGATGAAATAATTGGAAGGGAAATTTTCAAAAATAGTCAAAAAAGTTACTAATTTTGAGAGTTTTTCCTCCTAGTATTATTTTCTCCCTAATTTTCTACCCATCTAAACATAGGGTAGGTTCCTCAAATTTCTCAAGCATCTATTAAGTGAACACAAGAACTAACAGGTGGCTAATAGCTAGACTAGAACCATTATGAAATAAAATCAACGTGATCATATCTTGAATAATAAATATAAGGGCAAATGCGTGTTCAATATATACAGGAGGGGAAGACTAAAATAGGAGGATGAAATACTAGGAAGGGAAACTTTCAAAAATAGTAAAAAAAAAACTAATTTTGAGGGTTTTGCCTCCTAGTATTATTTTCTCCCCATCTAAACATACGGTAAGTTCCTCAAATTTCTTAAGCATCCATTAAGTGAACGCAAGAACTAATAGGTGGCTAATTGCTAGACTAGAACCATTATGAAATAAAATCAACATGATCATGAAGTTAATTGCCTTTAATTTGTCGCTTTGGGGTTACTCCAAAAATTAACCGAATTAATGCAATATAGTGTACAATCCGGGTTGTATTCACTTTGAGGAGCCGAAAATAAAATTAAATCATAGTAAATAAATGCAAGTAACCTAAACTATAAAAAGAATTTTTGATTTGGTAATTTCTAATTAAACACCATGAATTAAATTGAAATTAAAATACTTTTTTTTTTTTATATAAAAATGATCAAAATGAATGAAGATTAAAGAAATGAAAATGAAACACACAAATAACAATGATAATAATCAATCCTCTCATTCAACAACGCAAGCAATCCTCACTCCAAAAGATACGAGAGTTAAAATAATGAATTAAGAATTATAATTAAGCTTTTAATCCAACAACCGAGCCACCTCGAATTGTCACAAAATATTTTCCTAAAATCCCAACTTACTAACTGCAACCAGAATAATAAAATGGGATTAAGGATGCTAAAAACCAATGCTTAATTAGAACTCTTAAATCCAAAACAATAGAATTAAAGTTAACAAGAGACAATATGATCCAAGATGCCAAGTCACCTTAGAAAATCACAATATATTAACTCCAAAATCAATACAAATGTCATAACCACAACATTATAATTGAAATTAAGGCTATAAACAGTCCAATGTCAAATGCTAAACAATAATCCAGTCACAATAATCTCCAAATATAAGCAGATTAAATAATAAAAATTTTCTAATAATCAGAATAACTATCCTAAGACCTAGGAATTGCTAAAGAACTATTAGACAGGAAATTAAAGCAACTAAAACTCCCCTTTGATGATCCGAGCTCTTGCCATTATTGTTGAATTAGAGAATTATGAAGTTAGCCACGGCTTGCCATCAAAAATGCCATAATCAATATTCTGTTACGAGCTTCCATAGAGAAGACAATGAAGACGCTACTGTCGCTCCAGGTCCCTTAGCGCTCGTGCTTCCTCTGCTTGTCTCTCTTGTGCCTGTGTTATGCCGAGAAGGGAAGGAAGAAGATGATGAGTGATGCCGTCGAGCTCCTGCTTCTCTTCCTCTGGCTCGTCGTCCAGCTCCCCTCTTCGCCCCTGTTTAGTGTTTCTATTTTGTCTCCCCCTCGTCAGCTCTCTCTTCTCTGTCATTCTTCTGTGTTGCTCGCACCTCTCTCGCCGTTCTCTTCTCACTGCCACCAATAAGAAGTCGATAATGATGATGGTTTTGAACGGAGATGGGAGAGGTGATGATAGGGATGGATGAGTCTGCCTCTCCACACCGTCGAGCTCCTGTTCTCGCATCTGCCTTGCCCCTCTCTGTTTTTTTCCTTCTGCCGCCCCTCAGCTCACTGGCGTCCTCGTCACCAAATGATGATCATGTGAATAATAGGTTATTAGTGGGGTGGGGGTGCCCCCTTCTTTTTAATTATCTTTTTATTATATTTTTTTCTTTTCTTTTTTTTATTTTTCATTTTCATTTTTAAATATTTCAAAAACTTGCAAATAAAATTAAAGAATAAGGTAGCATTAATTGTCCTAAAAAAATCTATTACTCACAATTAAACCAAAATATGACAATTTTGCCCCTATAAAATAATAATTCAAAATAAAATATATTAAATCAATTAACAATCAATTAAGGTCAAAAGGGACTAATTAAGTTGACAAAACCCATATAAAAGATATCAAAATATATATAAATAATTGAGTTTGTCAACTCCCCCACATTTAGCCTTTTGCACTCCTGGGCAAAACATCAATAAAGAAGAATCTAATAGAGAGACTCAATACAAGCAAACATAAAACTAACTAAGCATGAATGTACAATTAACTCAAGCAACCTTTATTCCTAATCAATCAACATTACAGAATACTTCAGTGCAAAGAAATTAACACAAGAAATATAGTAGGATAAAGGAAGAGAAACACAATAGAGCTCACATAGGGTACAAGTGTTTCACTTATCTCTCAAATGGGAAAAATTTCACTCAATCCACCTAGATTAGCACCTACCATAAGCTTGTAGAGATTCTAATATCTCCACCACTAGCATACCTTAGATTCATGATCAAGGGGACTTGAAGGGTTGTAATGTCGAAAAACAAGGCCAAATGAATGCAATGGACTAATAAGTGAAATGCATGAGTAAGAAAGTATCAACTCAAAGTGAGCTAAAGTACAATCATGAACAATACCAATGTGCAGATTTTACCTTTTGAGATAGAAATCCTTGCTCTTCAAACCACCATTGAATGCCTCATTTCAAATTTATTCTTTTATTGCAACTTATTTTCTTTTCTTTTTTTTCTATAACTTTCTTTCTTTGGCTTTTTCTAAACATTTTCTTCTCTTTATTGCCTTTTTCTATTTCTTTTTTTTTTGCTTTTTTTTCTTTGGCATCCAAACCCAAGAAGGCAAAGTTATGGACATTAATGATGTACTTTTCAAAATGAAAAACCAAATGTAACTCATGCAAAACACTTGCTAAAAAGCAATGAATGGAATGAAAGTGAAGGCTCAAAGGGGTGAATAAAGGTTAAATGAAGTGATTTGTGTTTGGGTAAAGGTTTAGAAATGAGTGCCCCTATCATCTTCATAAACCTAGGTATTAAAGTAGCTTTGAAAAAGAATCTAGACAAGTTCTAGAGATTAACCAAAACTAGGTGAAAATCACACAAGATGAGAAAGAATACATGGCTCAATAATCCTTCTATGAAGGCTTTCTCCAAGATGTTTCCTCCTTAAGGATCAAGCTATGAAACAAGGTTAATAACATTGCACCAAAGGAATTCTACTATGCTAACCAACTAAGAATAGAAATCACTCAAATCAAATGCAGTCAAACTCAACCGTGCAACATTCACAGGCATTGTGCAAAAGGATTTTAAAAGAAATGCCCAAGGATTACAAAAGTCAAAAGTCAGCAACAAAGAAAACAGCAACTCGCCCATACAGCAGTGCAGAACACTAAGGCGAATGAAAGCAAGAGGACGAAGAAACTAGCAGCAAAATTCCTAAGCAAGAATCACTCTCAAATCATGCATGCAATTCAGAAATCAACCAATAAGGCAAAGAAGAGAGCAATTATAGCAGCAATACTTAGGAAAAGGCGCAAATCCAAAGGCAATTTTTTTTTCAAAAAAAAAAACTCAACTCAACAACTCAACAACAATCCCTCCCCCACACTTGATCAATACATTGTCCTCAATGTAAGAAAAACAACATTATCTTAACTTAAACTCTCGGGTGAAGTGGAAGTTGTGAAATCCGATTTGAAATCAGAGCACAACACATCACTATCACGAAGAAGAGAGAAGGAAGAGATAGGATAAGATAATGTGAAAAGAAAATGGACAAGCATAAATCAAGTGATCAAAAGAGATGGCAGAATCAAAAGGAAACAAAACAAACAACTACTAAACAGAAATAAACAGCTACAACTACAACTACTAGAGAAGTTCCCTCCCCCACACTTACTCCTAACTATCTTAGCAACAGATATCACCAGCAATACAACAGAAAGTAAAAGAGTAGGGTGGAAGGGAACAACCGTGTGATCAAGAAGGTCTTTGATTCTCGTGGTAGTGCTTCAGCAAATGGCTGTTGACTTGTGAAGTTATATCGGTCTCCTCATCTATGACCTCTATCATGCCAAAGGGATATACTTTAGTAACCCTAAACAGACCTTCCCACTTGGCGACAAACTTCCCAAGCATCAGCTTTAACCAGGCTTTAAACTTTAGAACCTTGTCACCTTCATGAAACTGCTTCCTCAGAATCTGTTGTCATGAATAATTTTCAGCTTGTCTTTGTAGATTCTGGCATTGTCATAGGATTCAAGTCTCATTTCTTCAAGTTCTTGGAGTTGCATCTTCTGATTGACTAGTAAAGATTCGAGATCTGCATCACATGCCTTGATTGCCCAATAAGGTTTATGCTCGATCTCCATAGGTAGATGGCAAGCCTTGCCATAGAGCAACCGGAAGGGGGACATGCCTATAAGGGTCTTGTAGGAAGTCCTATGAGCCCAAAGAGCTTCCTCAAGCCTTTCACTCCAGTCCTTACGGGATGGTTTCACGATCTTCTCAAGTATTCGTTTCACTCCCAGTTAGAGACTTCAGCTAACCCATTCGTCTGAGGGTGATAAGGAATGGCCAGCTTGTGATTGACTCCATGTTTAGCCAATAGAGACTTGATGGTCCTGTTGCAGAAGTGTGTTCCTTGGTCACTGATGATTGCTCTTGGAATTCCATACCTGTAAAAGATATGAGAACGTAAAAACTTAACAACAGTAGAAGCATCATCTTTCCTAGTTGGCACTGCCTCTACCCATCGAGACACATAATCTACTGCAAGTAATATGTACGAAAACCCAAAAGACAAAGGGAAGGGACCCATAAAATCCATACCCCATACATCAAAGATTTCACAAAAATGCATAGGTCTTAAAGGCATCTCATGCTTCCTACCCAAACTCCCAAACCTCTGACACTTATCACAAGACTTGTAGAAAGAATAAGCATCCTTAAATAGAGAAGGCCAATAAAAAAACATACTCTAAAACCCTCTTAGCAGTCCTATTAGCACTAAAATGCCCCCCGTAAGATAAAAATGTGCAAAGGTAATGATAGAGTGGATCTCATTATTTGGAACACAACATTGATAATCTAGTCGTTGCATTGCTTCCACAAGATTGGAGTATCCCAGATATAGTATCTTGCCTCCCTCTTCAGCTTATCAATCTGAAATTTAGACATAGAAGGAGGTACAAGGTCAGTGACAAGATAATTAACTATATTAGAGTACCAAGGCTTATGAACAGCCAAGGCAAAAGTGCAGAATCAGGAAATGAGTCAATAACAAGATCAAAAGAGTCAACTCCCTGTGTGCCTTCAGGTAACCGACTAAGGTGGTCAGCTACATGATTCTCCACTCCAGCTTTGTCTCTAATCTCAATATCAAACTCTTGTAGCAGTAAAGCTCATCTCAGCAGTCTAGGTTTAGACTGAGGCTTCTTAAATAGGTACCAAACCGCTGCATGATCTGTAAAAACAACCACTCGATAGTTTATTAGATATTGTCTAAACTTATCCAAAGCAAAAATAATAGCAAACAGTTCCTTCTCTGTGGTGGTGTAATTCACTTGAGCAGAATCAAGTGTCTTGGAGGCATATGAGATGACTCTAGACTGTTTCTCCTACCTCTGTCCAAGCATGGCACCTACTGCAAAGTTAGAAGCATCACAAGATAACTCAAAATGTAAATTCCAGTTAGGTGCAGTGAGAATAGGAGGTGAAACAAGCATAGATTTCAAAGTGTCAAAAGCATGCCTACACTTGTCATCAAATTTAAATTCAACATCTTTCTTCAACAAGGTAGAAAGAAGTAAAGCAACTTTACTAAAATCCTTAATAAAGCACCGATAGAAACCTGCATGCCCTAAGAAAAACCTCAAATCCTTTAAACAAGTAGGATAAGAAAGGGATGAAATAAGTTCAATTTTGGCTCTATCAACCTCAACCCCTTTTTGAGAGATGAGGTGACTTAAGACTATCCCTTTATCAACCATGAAATGACATTTTTCAAAGTTTAAAACCAATTTCTTATCGATACACCTCTCAAGAGCCTGCTCTAGGCTATTCAAGCACTCGTAAAAAATCTTACCGTAAATAGTGAAGTTATCCATAAAAACCTCCACGTTTTGCTCTAGAAGATCACTAAATATCACCATCATACACCTTTGAAAGGTGCCTAAAGCGTTACACAACCCAAATGGCATCCTTTGACAAGCAAAGGTACCAAAAGGGCATGTAAAAGTAGTTTTGTCCTGATACTTAAGAGCAATAGGCACTTGAAAATAGCCAGAAAAACTATCCAGAAAACAATAGTGAGACTTTCCTGAAATTCTCTCCAACATTTGATCTATAAAAGGTAATGAAAAGTGGTCCTTTCTCATGGCATCATTCAACTTCCTATAATCTATACACACTCTCCAAGCATTTTGAACCCTAGTTGGAATCAGTTCATCATTTTCATTTCTCACTACTGTGATATTGCTCTTATTTGGTACTACTTGTACTGGACTTACCCACTCGCTATCTGATATGGGATAGATGATCACAGCACTCAACAACTTTGAGACTTCCTTCTTAACCACATCCAAAATGAGAGGATTCAATCTCCTCTGTGGTTGCCTAACTGGCTTGGACCCTTCATTCAAAAGGATCCTGTGTGTGCAAACTGATGGATAATTCCCTGGAATGTCCCCTAAAGACCATCCTATAGCCCCTTTATGACTCTTCAACACAGAAATCAATCTTTCTTCTTTAGAACTACTCAAAGAACTGGAAATAATAACAGGCAATTCAGAATCAGCAGCAAGAAAGACATATTTCAAATTAGGGGGGAGGGGTTTCAGCTCTAAATCAAGAGGTTGCACAACAGAAGGAACTAATTCTTTTATGTCAAGTGCATTCAATACAAGTGGCATGTCCATGTGGCTTGGGGAAGGAGATATAAGCTCATCATGATGTGTGTGTCCTCCACTTTCCAGCTCAGTGCCATTCTTGGATGACCTATAAAAAAGAGGATCGGTATCAATTTTATCATTAGAAACATTAAGAAAATCACAAGGAAGAGTGGGATTAGAAGTGACTAAGTGAGTAGCAATCTTGTTGCTAGCCTCTTCTAATGTTCCAGCACCACTCAAAGGAGAAGCTACTAGTGTAGCTTGCGTAACAACTCTTTTATCATCAGTACCTACAGAATCAGCAAACTCGCCTTTCTCAAGGCTATCGTCAAGTGTAACGTTCAAGGTAGAATCACAGTTAAGACAAGATGATGCATCAAAATCATAAGAGATGGAAAGGAGGTGATCAACTTCTAAACAATTAACACACACCACGTCACCATAACATGCGCAAAAAGAAGAAGAATGAGGGGTAGATAAACAAGTAAATGCATCATCATACTTAGCAATCTCGTCATACCAGTCATGTTCATGCATCTCAGATTTATACAAATCATCAACATCATTAATAGCACAATCAATCAAATTAACACCCCAAGTACGAGCAATCTGCATAACCTTGACTCATAGCATCAGAAATGTTGAGGGTAATCTGTTGGTCCCCAAAGCCCATGGTAATGACCTTGTCTTTCACATTAATTATGGTTTGGGCTGTTCTATGAAAAGGTCTTCCTAGAATCAAAGTGCTATCAGCTTTAATCTCATCAGTCATATCTAGCACATAGAAGTCAGCTGGGAACACAAGACCCTTCACTTGCACAAGAACGTCCTCAAGAAAGCCTTAGGATGTCTCATAGTCCTATCAGCTAGACCTAGCACACACTAGAGGTAGGCATAACATTTATGGCTGCACCTAAGTCTAGTAAGGCATGTGAAATGCTTGTTTTGCCCATGGTACAGGGAATAGTGTAAGAACTCGGGTCTTTACACTTAATAGGTAGCTGTGGCTTAAAGATAGCACTAACACTAGATCTCAGTTGGATTCTCTCACTATGCCTATACTTCCTCTTGTTTGTACATAGATCTTTCAGAAACTTGGCACACTTAGGCATCTTCTTAATCAAATCAAGTAATGGCACATTAACCTTAAGTTTGCTAAACATTTCAAAAAACTCATCATTATCTTTTTTTTCAACAACTTTCTTACTTGTGAGATATGAATAAGGAAAAGGCAAGTCAGAAATCTTTATCTTATCACCTTTGGAAGGTGATCCTTTCTCTATTGGCTCTTTGGATTGAATGGAGGTCTCTTGAGTAGCCTTAGGAATGTCTTGAGTGGTTTTAGAAGGAGAAGACTCAACTTCTATCTCTTCATTTCTTCATCCTCTTCATCTTTTTTGAATTGTACTTTCTTAGCACCAATTTCCTTACTGCTTCTCAATGTAATTGCATTTAAAGATTTAGGATTTATCACCGTGTTGGAAAGCATTGAACCACTAGCCTTAGCTTGCTGTTCACTCATACCATTTGACAACTTAGTGACATAAGAAGTCAAATTAGAGGTTCTAGTTTCCCATTGCTCCATCCTATTCTCTAGGGCTGCAAATCTAGCTTCAGATTTAGCTTCAGACTTAGATATGTGCTCAGTCATTGCCTCAATGCCCTTGAGTATTGGAGAGAATCGCTCATCATCCTTAGACTGTGGTTGTTGTGGGGTAGACATGGCTCTAGAAGATTCTTCTTGTAACCCTCCATGATAAGATTGCCCTTGAGGAACCATATTCCCTTGAAACCCCTTCTGAACTTGCCTATTGTCACCTTCTTCCCATCAGAAATTTGGATGAGCTTTCCATCCTTCATTATATGTGTTTGAGTATGGTTCCATTGCTTAGATTAATTGGCCCTTCCTTGATACATGGTAGAAACTTCCTTATATCTATGAGGGCAAGCAGCAGAGATGTGCATAACAGAGTTACAATGCTCACAACTAGGTATAGTCATCTCCATAGAATTAGGATTCTGAGTGTCAATAGGGGGAGTGTGAGATGCAAGCTTATTCAATTGTGTAGTCAAAGCAGCAATTTGAGAAATGAATGTGTCCAATTGAGGAATGTGGATTGGAGAAGGATTAGTATGCATTGCATTGACATTTTTAGACTCCCTGATGTTATACTGTTGATGGTTCAAGGCCATTTTCTTGATAAGTTCCCATGCCTCCTCAGCAGTTAAATCAATAAAAGAACCTCTAGAAGCAGCATCCAACATCCCCTTGTCTTGGGTCTTAAGTCCGTCATAAAAGTATTGGACTAACTGCTTATCTAGAATCTGATGGTGTGGACATCTAGAAAGTAAGTCCTGAAAACAGTTCCAGTAGTCATAAAGTGACTCATCATAATCTTGCTTTGCAGAGTAGATCTCTTTTCTCAATGTGGAAGTTCGAGAAGCAGGGAAATACTTCTCCAAGAATGCTTTTATGAGGTTGTTCTAGTTATGGTAGGCATCTGCCATATGCCTAGGCAAGCTCATCTACCATTCTCGCGCTTTACCCTCCAGAGACAAGTGGAATACCTTCCAAAGAACCTCATCCAGATTAGTCCCAACCAGCTTTATGCTAGAACATACCATAGAGAGAGATTTTAGATGATTGTACGGGTCCTCACCTATCAAACCATAGAATTTAGGCAAATAATTAAGCAGTGGACCTTTAATCTCAAAATTGACATTAACATTAGGGCATGCAACATTAAAAGGATCATAATTTGCGTCAGAAGTAGTGGCTTCCCTAATAGTTCTTCTTCTAGGGTTACCTCCATTATTTTCTCCTACTCTATCATATTCCCCATTATGTCCATTGCCCCCTCTATCATTACCACCATTGTTGTTACCGTTAGGATTGTTAACAGTTTCCATTATGTCACCTAAGTCAACCATCAAATTTAGACCAATTAAATTGTCTAGTTCAACCTCACTAGTCCTTTCTACCCTTTGGTCTTGTCTAACTTCCCTTAAAAAACTTTGAAGCTCAGGATTGAAAGGAACTAGGGTTTTAGACCTATCCCTTCTTGGCATAAACAATCAACCAACCAAAAGCAATTAAGCAAAAGAAAACAAATGAATGCAGTGCAATGCAAGTGTATGTGTATGAGAATGAAAATGCAAGAGGTAAAATGAAAATGAAAATGAAAAATGCAATGAATGAAAGAACCTATATGCTTCTTTATTTAAGTTTTCAATGCAATTATATGATGCCAAACACTAAAACTATGCAATACTAGTTAAAATGCAAATGAAGGACAAATCAAGATATTTAGTTGTGTTTTTGAAAAAATTTCTATGCAAATTGAAGAAATGCCATGAAAAACCAAAGACAAATCCAAACTATTAAAAAAATGCAAAAACTAATAAAAATAAAAACTAAAAAGACTCAACAAATGAACCCCAGTCAACGTTACTTGACACTTAATTACTAGGGAACCAATTTCTTGGCTCCACGGCAACGGCGCCACTTGAAGTTAATTGCCCTTAATTTGTCGCTTTGGAGTTACTCCAAAAATTAACCGAATTAATGCAATATAATGCACAATCCGGGTCGTATTCACTTTGAGGAGCTGAAAACGAAATTAAATCCTAGTAAATAAATGCAAGTAACCTAATCTATAAAAAGAATTTGATTTGATAATTTCTAATTAAACACCATGAATTGAATTGAAATTAAAATACTTTTTTGTTTTTATATAAAATGATCAAAATGAATGAAGATTAAAGAAATGAAAATGAAACACACAAATAACAATGATAACAATCAATCCTCTCATTCAACAACGCAAGCAATCCTCACTCCAAAAGATACGGGAGTTAAAATAATGAATTAAGAATTATAATTAAGCTTTTAATCCAACAACCGAGCCACCTCGAATTGTCACAAAATATTTTCCTAAAATCACAACTTACTAACTGCAACCAGAACAATAAAATGGGATTAAGGATGCTAAAAACCAATGCTTAATTAGAACTCTTAAATCCAAAACAACAGAATTAAAGTTAACAAGAGACAATATGATCCAAGATTCCAAGCCACCTTAGAAAATCACAATATATTAACTCCAAAATCAATACAAATGTCATAACCACAACATTATAATTGAAATTAAAGCTATAAATAGTCCAATGTCAAATGCTAAACAATAATCCAGTCACAATAATCTCCAAATATAATCAGATTAAACAATAAAAATTTCCTAATAATCAGAATAACTATCCTAAGACCTAGGAATTGCTAAACAACTATGAGACAGGAAATTAAAGCAACTAAAACTCCCTTTTGATGATCCGAGCTCTTGCCATTATTGTTGAATTAGAGAATTATGAAGTTAGCCACAGCTTGCCATCAAAAATACCACAATCAATATTCTGTTGCGAGCTTCCATGGAGAAGACAATGAAGACGCTATTGTCACTCCTGGTCCCTCAGCGCTTGTGCTTCCTCTACTATTTTCTCTCCAACCTTTCTCTCTATGTGTGAAGAAAAGTGAGTTTTTTCTTGTTTGGATAGAAGGTTAAAAAAAAAAAAGAGGAAAGAAAAGTGAGAGAAAAAATGGGATTTCAGACCCGTACTATTTTCTCTCCAACCTTTCTCTCCATGTGTGAAGAGAAAATGAAGCAAAAACTCATTTTACCTTCATGCCCTCCATCTTTTATTTTTATATTATATTTTTAAAATTTATTAATAATGTTAAATAATGTATTAATAATTTATTTTCTTTTTCTCTATCTAATTTTAAAAATTTATTCACTTTTTATTTTGTTTACCTTGAAAAAACATTTTTCTCTAAATTATATGGTTTCAAAATGTAGTAACATGAAAATATATATTAGGACTAGTAAGTCAATTAGCTATAACAAATATGACATGCTTTTCTAAAATACCCATATATAACATAAAATTTTACATAAGTTTATAAATTAGATAAATTAATTTGGTGAAAAATGATAAATAAGAAAAACAAAATAAACTGAGATATTATAACTAATATATTAGGCACTGAATATTAAGGTTTCTATCTTTTCCTAGCATCACACATCTCAACCGAATTTCTCAGAATTTTCCAGCATTTTCCCAAACAAAAATCCTTGTTTAATTAATGTAAATCTTAGAGATATTGATGCTTGGACATGCCTTAGTGTTTTCTTGAAGTAAGTTGGATGATTCCTTGCCTAAAACTCCTCAAAATTTCGTGCAAGAGTGGCTGGATGAGCAGTAGCAGAGTTTCCCCTTATTATTCCCAATTTTCTAGCATTTTCTTTGTATTTTCAAGGGGTGTTTATAGAAAAATTCCATCTGCCCTCTCCCTCCTGATTTGCACGCCCAAATGATAGATAAGGAGGTGTGTTGGCAGCCATCAAGTGTCTCAAATCTTCATATCTCACCGTGTGGCATTTCTCTAGATTTTCCCACACAAATATCTCTTAATTTTGCATTTTATTTAATAAAAACAGTGAAATCTGAAAAGTGCATGAAATTAGGCCTTTAATGGGTCCATTGTGGGCCCCAAAAATGGTTTGGTCTAGCCCAAAAATATGGCTCACAAACCAAATCACTATCCCAAACCGATTTGAAACTTTATCGGTTACTATTCACTAGTAAGATTTCATAATTTTTCCAGACCTCCAAAAATTCATTCTCTCCATGATAATTCACCTTTTAATATAAAATCATGATCTGGAAAGTTTCAGAATTTTTCACTAACTCTAGGTATTTATTTTGAATTTTCTCCGATTAGGCCTTTATCGTAAATTTGAGGGAAAATAAATTCTCTAAAATTAATTCCTAAGCCTCCAAGCCTAAAAAAACATTTTATAAATTCAAAAAACACATTTAGATGAATTTTACATTAATCTCCAAATTTATTGAGGCCTCTAAACTCATTAAAATAATTATTTTCTTTATCTCCAATAATTTCCTGAAAAGCCTCCGTTTACGGAAAATTCCGTAATAATTCATTTTCACCAAAATTCCACCTTTTGGGCCTCACCTAGTTTTCAAAACTTCTACTCTATACTTTTTCTATTTTTCAGGTATTTTATGGAATTTTTCTCAAATTTTTTCCGGTTTGCCCTTCCTAGACCGACAATTACGAAAATGCTAGTCTGGACCTTTTCGGGGTTTCATATCAAAGTTGTTTCATCTTCCCGTCTATTTCCTACATTGACCCTCATCCCAATTGTGAAGAGAAAATGAAGCAAAAACTCATTTTACCTTCATGCCCTCCATCTTTTATTTTTATATTATATTTTAAAATTTATTAATAATGTTAAATAATGTATTAATAATTTATTTTCTTTTGCTCTATCTAATTTTAAAAATTTATTCACTTTTTATTTTGTTTACCTTGAAAAAACATTTTTCTCTAAATTATATGGTTTCAAAATGTAGTAACATGAAAATATATATTAGGACTAGTAAGTCAATTAGCTATAACAAATATGACATGCTTTTCTAAAATACCCATATATAACATAAAATTTTACATAAGTTTATAAATTAGATAAATTAATTTGGTGAAAAATGATAAATAAGAAAAACAAAATAAACTGAGATATTATAACTAATATATTAGGCGCTGAATATTAAGGTTTCTATCCTTTCCTAGCATCACACATCTCAACCGAATTTCTCAGAATTTTCCAGCATTTTCCCAAACAAAAATCCTTGTTTAATTAATGTAAATCTTAGATATATTGATGCTTGGACATGCCTTAGTGTTTTCTTGAAGTAAGTTGGATGATTCCTTGCCTAAAACTCCTCAAAATTTCGTGCAAGAGTGGTTGGATGAGCAGTAGCAGAGTTTTCCCTTATTATTCCCAATTTTATAGCATTTTCTTTGTATTTTCAAGGGGTGTTTATAGAAAAATTCCATCTGCCCTCTCCCTCCTGATTTGCACGCCCAAATGATAGATAAGGAGGTGTGTTGGCAGCCATCAAGTGTCTCAAATCTTCATATCTCACCATGTGGCATTTCTCTAGATTTTCCCACACCAAATATCTCTTAATTTTGCATTTTATTTAATAAAAATAGTGAAATCTGAAAAGTGCATGAAATTAGGCCTTTAATGGGTCCATTGTGGGCCCCAAAAATGGTTTGTTCTAGCCCAAAAATATGGCTCACAAACCAAATCACTATCCCAAACCGATTTGAAACTTTATCGGTTACTATTCACTAGTAAGATTTCATAATTTTTCCAGACCTCCAAAAATTCATTTCTCTCCATGATAATTCACCTTTTAATATAAAATCATGATCTGGAAAGTTTCAGAATTTTTCACTAACTCTAGGTATTTATTTTGAATTTTCTCCGATTAGGCCTTTATCGTAAATTTGAGGGAAAATAAATTCTCTAAAATTAATTCCTAAGCCTCCAAGGCCTAAAAACAATTTTATAAATTCAAAAACACATTTAGATGAATTTTACATTAATCTCCCAAATTTATTGAGGCCTCTAACTCATTAAAATAATTATTTTTCTTTATTTCTCCAATAATTTCCTAAAAAGCCTCTCGTTTACGGAAAATTCCGTAATAATTCATTTTTACCAAAATTCCACCTTTTGGGCCTCAACCTAGTTTTCAAAACTTCTACTCTATACTTTTTCTATTTTTTCAGGTATTTTATGGAATTTTTCTCAAATTTTTCCAGTTTGCCCTTCCTAGACCGACAATTACGAAAATGCTAGTCTGGACCTTTCGGGGTTTCATATCAAAAGTTGTTTCATCTTCCCATCTAGTTCCTACATTGACCCTCATCCCAATTTTTGATCCTTTATTGCAAATGAAAATTTTTGGGACGTGACAGCAAGCATTCAAGAGTTAGATTATATGGTCAACTGCAAAATCTATGTCGTGAGAGAGAGGTAAATATAATTGAAACCAAATTTATATTGATTAAAAATCTAAACAAATAGTTATGACAGAAAAGTAGAAGTTTAGTCCCTCTCAGTTAGGCAACATTTCGCTATAATCCCAAATGATGAATTATAAATCACAAGGAAACTAATAAATATATATCTTGTTAAAACTTCTATTAAATATGTGCACCCGTAGTATAAACTCATATGGTAAGCTTTTATAACTTTATCTTTATTACAAAATAACTCATAAAATATAAAATTTTTAAAATTTATCCTTTGCTTCCATTTTTATACGATGATTTTCTATGCCAAATAACTCTTTTTCTGGTAATTAATCTCATTTGAATAAAGACATATCCAATTTAACATATTTACCGTCGGTAAAGAAGTCCGAAAAACTTTGGGCAAGACATAAGTAATCTTTAATAAAAGCTAAATAACTAATTTTCAGATATTAAAAAAAATTAATTAAATTAGTTATTTGTAATAAATATGTGTTAGTTTTCTTATAATATTTGTTGGTTTTCTTATAATATTATTTCTAATCATGTGCATGATAACAACCTGTTGATAAAAACACCTTCCTATTTGTCATGAATAGGAATACCTTGAAAAACAATTATAAAATTAAATAACAAATAATATTAAACAAAAAAGAGAACCAGGTGTAGTATAATATTTAGGACGGTAGTATGACTATGTTGCTCATAAAAATAAAAATAAAAAATGAAGTATGACTATATTATATTGTTAGCCACTTAAAAACTAACCACATTAAAATAATACAATCCTATATTAAATAATATAAACGTAACGAACGATATTTTATAACTAAAAATTAAATAAACATTTTAACTTCACGTTAAACTTAATTATTATTTTTCTTAAACAAATAAGAATAGAAAAAAATTAGAATCAACTGTGTGGTTTCGAACTTTGACTTAATTGGAATTTATGGTTGGCCACCTCTGACATATGAGAGCATATGGGCATTAGTGGCCTTTTGCTTCTATGAATCACGTGTTAAGTGGAGATTTTGGAAATCAATGCATCCATCAATCGTCGCGGGTTTGAACATGTTTAAGTGTTTTTTTTTAAATTAATTAATAAATGCGTCCATCACCTTTTGATCATGTTTGAATTTCTTATTGTGTCTTCATAATGCAGCTTGTCCTACTCGCACTTAGAATTTTAATTTAAGCTACTCCAAAACCGAGTTAAGTCTCTGCTAAAGCATATACTCCTTTAGTTTTAAATGTAAGACTCATTTTATATTATAGTATAATTTATATTAAGAGCCAAAGGAAGACAACTCCAAAAGCTAGCCAACTTGTTTCTTATACCCAAGGATGTGGATTTGGTTGACTCAACAACTAACTCGCGTTTTTTAAGTGGAGTTTTTGGATACACATTTTCCTTGTAAAACAACTTATTAGGGCACATATATCTATTTCCTAATCAATGGGAATTGATATATTAAAAGTCTCAATCAGATGAATTGAATTTAATAATAAATATATAATATGATGAAAATACTTCTAAATTTAAATTTTAAAATTTGAAGTTGAGATATGATGTCTATTTAATTATTCATTCTCCATTTATTTTCTTCCCACGAACGTGTTTCGTGGGATAGCCCTCCAATTCCTTACCCATCTCATCTGATTCAAAAGCAAACTTGGTTGACTATGCGATCGAGTCAACTCAGACATAATTGGTGGTTCTACGCAAATAATATACTTGTAGCTCATTAATTTGTGGGTCAAACTTGGTTGCCTTTTGAATGTTATCAAAAGTTTTGCTTATTGGAAAAAAGGCATGGTAATTGGAGGATTAATCTGGCCAAGTTGCTTAGGAAATTATGCGGGGAATTTTTCTATATTTTTAATGCTATCCAACCCAACACACTATATCCATTTTGGATTTTCATATCAAATCCTTTTACATACCCATATAAGTGTCTGTGCGTCTGTTTTCTTTTAAAGTTATATTTTAATTAAAATATATATTTGAAAATAATTTTTTTAGTTTAATATCCAAGTTAATACTACCCGATGTAAGTTGATACTCCAAATTCCTATTTGTAATTATGTTGAAAATTAAAATTTTCATAGATCAAGCGAGACAAAAGGTTGGAGAATTTCATAGCTTAAAAGACATCTAGTTTTTTTTTTTTTGGGGGCAAAGTAGCATCCAATACTTTGGTATTATTTCAAGTACATCCAATATTTTAATTTTATTTATAGTATATTTAGTACCCTGATATTATTTTACTGTCAATCCATCATCCTAATATTATTTTTCAGTTACATCATCACTCTAATCTTATTTTATAATTTAGGATGCTCACTGCACTATAAATAAGAATAAGATATTGGAACCACTGAAAAAAATATATTAGCATGTTGAATGGATTATAAATAAGATTAGAGTATTGAATATACCAAGAAAATAATATCAGAGTTTTTTACAAACTCAATTTAGTGTACATATATGTGTGTGTATATACTACACCTGATCCTTAATATAAGACCCAATTAACTAATTTGGAGAGCTTAAAAAAGTTAAATAAATTATTTTAAAATATTATATTTATCGTTTTTTCCAGACTAATTTACTCAGCTTATAAGCTGATATATAATCTAATAATACATATAAGTATTTAAAAATATTTTAGCATATACTATAATTAAAATACTACCTTTGGTCCTAAATGTAAGACCTATACGTAGTGCAATTCACACTACAAATTAGGTTTATATTTAGGAGTAGAGGTAAAAATGTTTAACTTCGTTAATTTTTTTAAATTAGTTAACTAGGCCTTATATTAAGGATTGGGTAATAATTAAGTTGCTATAGTTGTTTTCCTGTTTATCAAGTGCTTATCAATATTATACCTACGCATCATATTTTTATAACGATATACCAAATAAAATCATATAAACTGATGAAGGAGCATGGGAAAAAATACCCAAAAACTCTGAAACTACCGAAACCAGATTCCAGATATTCCGAAAGAATCTCAAGTACATCACAGAGACGAATGCCAAGAGATCTGGGTATCGTTTGGGACTCAACCATTTTGCAGATATGAGTTCCGAGGAGTTTAAGAGAGTATACCTCCGTCATCTACCGACACCGACCGCCAACGACTCTGCCGCCCCGCCGCCACCACGAGGTCCAACTTTGTACTGCAACTGGACTCCTGTACACCGCCTGCTTCTGTGGATTGGAGACAGAAAGGAGTGGTGACTTCAGTTAAAAACCAAAAGAGATGTGGTAAGTTGCCTTAGTTCAGATTAATTGGTCGCATTAATTTTCTCTGGAACCTGAATGGACCAATAATGGATTAATATCTGATGGTTCATAGGAAGTTGCTGGGCATTTGGAACCATCGGAGCAATTGAGTCAATAAATGCAATAAGAACAGGGAAACTTGTTTCTCTCTCAGAACAAGAACTCGTAGATTGCGACTCTGTAAGCTATGGTTGTTCAGGTGGATACACCAGAAGTGCCTTTGAATGGGTTATAAAAAATGGTGGCATTAGTGAAGGAGATGATTATCCTTATACGGCTCGAAATGGTATTTGCAAAGCTAAGAAGGTTCGTTTACTCTCTCTCTCTCTCTCTCTGTCTCTGAAACTATAATATTGACGATTTCTTTAGGGCATCTGTTTCAAGGCTCATCATCTTAATGAACGTCATAAGCTCATCAGATGTGTACTGTCGTTATCTGATTTAAATAGTTCAGATTTAAAATCTTTAATTATTATTTTTATATAGAAAATTAGTTTTGAAAGAATAATAATTAAGAGATTATCTCTGTTTTGATCCTATACACATTAAAATAATTATTTTGAATAAAAAAATAATAAAATAAATTCGGATCATTCAAATGAGATATAGATGATTTAAATATGATAAGTTTGAAGTGCTCATTACACCGTAAGTGGTTCTATATCTTCGGTGTGTCTAATATGAGATTTCTTCTATGTGTTTGTTAAGCAAAATGGGGGCAGAGTGGTGAAAATTAATAGCTATGGAAAAGTACCAAAGTCAGATGCGGCTCTCTTATGTGCCGCCGCTCAGCAGCCTGTTACGGTGTCGTTGGACGCAACAGATCTTCAACACTATCGAGATGTATGTCTTTTTTTCTCACTCCTCATCCAAGTTTTAGTCTGCGTTTCTTTTTCGGTTTTATTATTCTACTTGATTATTTTATTGAATTGATCTTTTGGGACCTTCTAATATATGCTACCTTCGATCGTAACCAGTTGACTAATTTGAGGAGATTAATAAAGTTATCAAATTATTTAATTATAATATATGTTATATAATCTCTTTAAAATACATGTGTCTCATTAGACGACATGTCAATTTATAAGTGAGGCAAATTAGTCTGAAAAAAATAAATATAAATATTTTAAAATAATTTAGTAACTTTTTTAATTTATCTAAGTCAATTGGGTTTATATCAAAGAGAGGAGTAGTATAGTATTTCTTTAATTTGTCTCCAAATATTTGTGGGTATAATTTAAGCCCACTATAAAATATCAATCATGGTTTTGAATTTTTTTTTCCCAATTAAGTTTATTGTATTTTGTTAGGGAATTTTCGATGGAGGGAATTGCGAAAAGGATTCAACTTACACAAATCACGCAGTTTTGATTGTTGGATATGGTTCAAAAGATGGGAAAGATTACTGGATTGTGAAGAATTCATGGGGTGAAAATTGGGGAATGGACGGATACTTCTTGATGAAGAGGAATACGGATTCACCAAATGGACTTTGTTCTATCAATACCAAGGCTTACCTCCCTTCTACATAGGCTTGTGCATTAGCTACTAGCAAATCTATAGTCAATCTCCTAGTTTTATATTATGATGAACTCAACTCCATTATAAAGTTTAAATAAAAAGTCATGAATTATTAACTATAGTAAAATATGTTAATGTTATTTAGATTTATTTGCACAACTATAATAATTATAGTCAATTTAGAGTTGCATCCGGTTAGTGATCCTATCATTGAACGTTGACTCCACTGGATCAAATAACATCAATTAGTGGGATTAGTATTCTGCGCGTATATACGCGGGTTGGCTCAACATCAATTCATTTCAATCACAGATAACGATTATTCTGTTTTGTTGAAAATGTACAGAACCTAAATAAATTGCTTATAAATATTAATTAAATTAGTTAAGTTAGTTTTTAAAAAAAATGTCTTTTGGTTTTTCTAAAGTGCCCCTCTGCACCATAGTAGAATTCAATCTTCTATTCGATGGACAAATGACAAATATTAAAAGTTTAGGATCAGAAAAGGCGCTAGATATCATGTGGGGGGTTCCCCCCACCAAAACCCCTGTTTGGGGGGCGGGGGAGCCAACATGGTCTGTAATTATATTCTCTTTATGGTATATGTCAAGCATTAGTATATAATTGATATCTTCTCTTTCTCTAGTGGGAGGTCGCAAAGAAAGGAAAAGTGGGAGCGGACATGGAAGAAACATGCATGTAACAATTTAATTGCAAGAAAAATCAATTAAACCACTTTCACTCGTAATAAATAATGGTATATATTAGAGCAAAATCACTCGGTGAGCTTATGTTACCGCTCAAATTATGAGATTTCCATGCGCACATGCTCGCTGCTTTTAAAAATCAGCAAAGCCCAATTGTGGTTTCACAGATTAAGGATGATAAGAAAAGGCACCAAACATGTTCGCATCATCTAATAATATAGATTATGGCAACAGAAGTTCACATGATATAAAATGAAATGAAAACTTGCGTGCCAAGTAGGATTGGATTAAAACACTTTCCTTTCAATTAAGCTCTAAGTAATGGAACGTACCTGACATTAATATGTCACATCCTCATCTTTTAATGATTTTAATTAATGAAATATGTATCAATACCAACTTTCGAGCAAGCAAAATTCATAGTATTATTTCATAATAACATGCGAAATAGTAAATAACTCAATACAAATTAACTCAACTGAAATAGTGCATTAACATATTATAATACTTAACTACAATAATCCAAATCCAAATAGATGAAAGTTAGTTCAACAGCACAAATGAAGTTTACTGCTCAGTTTCAACAATATATATATAGACACATTCATGACAGGGAAAATATAAAAATATACTAGAGAACAAAACGTAAATGGAACTAGAAACTCTTCTAGTAAAAGATCAATGCTCAACCACTGCCTACCATCAAGAGATGAAAAACTCAACCACGCGCAGTCATGGAGGAAACTCTAGACAGCAGTATCACGTCCACCATAGACATGGGTGGAGGAGGCGGAAGAAGGTGGGAAACAAAAGTGATGCCCATTTAGTAGCATGGAATTGGGGGAGGTGGGAAGTGGAAATGCAACTAGAATCCAAAATTTGTTTGTTTGGTATGGCTGAAGGCAACTCTCTGAGGAATTGAGTTCCATAGCCCCCCGGGAACTGGGTTCCACTTCTATGGAACTCAATTCTTTTACCATCTTACCCATGACTCGCCCCCTCCCTCCCTAGAAAAATGAAGATGACGAAGGCTGACGACAGTGATGGAGGATGACGAGGAAGGCGAACGACATAATGGAGAAGTATTCAGCCTTGTTCAACTCAAATGAAGCCTGAAGGCGAATGATGGAGGAGTACTCAGATCTGTGATGCCAAGTCATTTGAACCTCCATTGATCTTGGGTCTTTGATCATCGATGAGGATGGCGTTCACTGTTCAGGGAAGAGATTTTTTTTCCCCCCTTGACGACCAAGATCTGTTAATTTTGGTCTTTCTGGTTATTTTCCCCTTTGGTCTCAATTTCACCTTAGTTCCTGTTCTTTTTTTTGGCATAAAAATGACCATTGATTTTGTTCAAGAAAAATGAAAAATGATTTAATAGAACCAAAGCATGAGTTCTGGTGCGATCTCCGGCAAAGATGGGTGGCCAGTTACGACCTGTGGGTAGGATTGTGATTTTTGCGGTGAGGGCAAACTGGTAATTCCAAACAATAAATACAATTATTTAATAAAATAAATACCATACTTCCATGATCCCCATACCAGATATAAAACTGCGTACAATCAGTCGTGAAATTAAGAAGTCAAAATAAGTTAATATTACCTGTGATCCTTAATACAAGAATTAGTTTGACTTTTAATTTAGTTCTAAATATAAGACCCCAATCTATTTTATTTTTAAAATTTATCCATTTTTTTAAGTAATCCCTAAGATAGTTTCATATGTTACGGAATTATTATCACTTTGTAATTCAAACAAACATGATTAATAGGAATATTTTAGAAAAGAAACATCTATTTATCACAAATAGTTAATTTAACTAATTTTTGTAATTTTCTCAAATTAATCAATTAGATTTTATATTAAGAAACAGAGGTAACATTTTATATTAAATGTATACACTAGCATCACGTGAACGAGAGACTCAGTAGGAGTTTATCTTTATTAAAAATGATTACTAATTTATGTAAATTTCAAAATTTATCCTTTGGTTCCATTTTATATATTATTATGATGAGTTTTCTAGGCAAAATTAACTCTTTCTCTTCTTTTCATGATAAAATAACTCTTTTCTAGCAATCTCACTTGAATAAAGACATATTCAATTTAATATATATTCCGGGCGATAAAGTAGTCGGAAAAAACTTTGGGACATATAATATATTCTTGGCCACTTGAAAATCTAACCATATTAAAAGACTAAAATCTCATAAAATATATTAAATAGTATACCCGTAACAAACAATATTTTATTATTAAAAACGAAATAATCATTTTAATGTCATGTTAAATTTTATAGTTTTTATTAAAAATAAAATAAAATACATATACGATCCTTCTGTTTTAACCTAAATTATAAAAACTTCTCCTTTATTCTGAAAACATATATAAACCTCCCTTAAAATTAAAATTTATGTTACACAAACTTCTCTTATATTTTTAAGATTCCATTTCCATTCATTCAACCATTAGTTGACTGTTAAGTTTAACTTTTAAACTTTTATTTTGACCAAAATATCCCTCTTTAAATATTTTTATCAATATAAAATATTAGTTTTGATGCAACAAAAAATAATTATAATTCATGTATTTTTTAAAATTTTCAATATCTTATATATAATTTTAATTCTTCATGAAATATTGGAACTTAAGGCTTCTTTTAAATGGCTAGCGAATGTTTTGAATACTTATTTTTTCATCATGTAATCTAAATTTTGTGATTTTATAAAATTATATAAATCATTTAAATTTATAATTTAAATTTTTTTAAAGAAAATTGCTGCAGACATTTATAACTTATTTAATTTGACTGATTATATATTTATTTAAAGAATTAATTAAATTTTTATTCAATATTTTTTATGTTTACGTTAACTGAATTACTTAATTTTCTGGCCCAATATGATAAAAACATTAAACAAACAACAATTTGTAAAAATAAAAAATAAAATTAAAGTAAAGGAGAAAATCTTAAATTTTTCAAGATAATTTTTTAGGATATAGTATTATGAAGGGTAAATTAGTAAATCAAAAGTATATCAACATAAATTTTAATTAAAAAATATCTTTTGGAATATTCTTAATGGAATTAACAGTTTAAACTTAAGTATATGTTTTCAAAATCGAAAAGAAATTCGTGTAATTAAGACAAAATACAAAGGAAGTCAGAATATTTTACTTTTAAAAATAAGAATAGCAACAACAAAAAAACTAAAATCAACCTGTGTGGTTTTGAACCTTTTTAAGTGGAGTTTAGGGTCGTCGCCCACCTCTCATGCACATATGAGATCATGTAGGGATTACTTCATTATTAGTGGCCTTCGCTTCATTGTGTGGGTTCGAACTTTCGCAAGTGGAGGTTTTGGAAACAGATGTATCCATCAATTTTGGGTTTGAAAAAAAAAAATTTAAGTGGGTTTTTCCTGAAATAATTAATGCATCTATAAACTTTGATCATGTTTGAATTTATTATCATGTCCTTGTAATGTAGCTCATCCTACTCGCACTGAGATTTTGGATTTACGGGATTCCAACTGAGTTATGTTAGAGTTTGTTTGAGTTAGTAAAGCATGCAAGTCTATCAAAGCTAGCCAATTGGTTTTCTTGTGCGTTTCAAAGTGGTGTTTTCGAATAGGAAAAACCCAAAAAAAAAAAAAATTCCTGAATTTCAAAGTTCCGAATCCATGTTGTTTACTACACTTTAATAGTAATTGACCACATTTCAAAAATAAATGAGTGAACAAAAACACATTTTGGTAGCAATTCACTAAGCAAAACAGCTTATTATATACGAAATTAGTGATGAAAAATTATTACATCACTAATTTTCAACAAATTACCAATAGAAATTTCGTCACTAAATTTAGTGATGGATTATTTCGTTGCTAATCTATTGAAAAATTTGTTAGTAAATACTTAGTCACTGAATTTTTTCTGTCAAAAATTTTTGTTGCTAATTCCATCACTAATTATAATTATGAAATCTTTAGCGATGGAATTAGCAATGAAAAAATTATGTTGCTAATTTTCATCGCTAATTTTATTGCTAAATTGTTTGCCACAAATATTTTATCACTAATTCCGTCACTAAGTGCAATTCCATCACTAATTTTAAATTTATTATTTCAGATTATAATCTTACAACAATTTATATAATAACATAATTAAGAGTATAATGCTTTAGATATATTTTTAATTGTAAAATAAATTGATATATTGGTGGAATTGATGTTAATGAAGGTATCATTATCATTAAATACATACTAAGAATAGGGAGATAATTTCCTAGATTGTTTATATTTCATTAAAATCAATCCCTCTTTATTATTAATAATAATTAAACAAATATGATAAGAATATTAATAACATTCTTATACAAATTGATATAAGAAAGAAATAATCCTATTGCATGTACAATGTATTGAAAGATGTAATATATGATAGAAATTAAAGATAAATTTATATGAACACCTCAATTTATGATTATAAATCAAACTAATATTGAAGTGAATTTTGAATTTCAATCATTAAATAATAAAATTTGATCATGATATAATTAATACACATGATATAGATTGATTATAGTTTTCAACGCAAAAACAAATAATATATACAAAGACGTTTGAGAAAATAAATTATAGAGGACACATGTATAAGTAGAAAAATATTATTTATCATAATCTATTCAAATCATTTAACTTTTTTATATAAAAAAATTTATTTTATTTTATTATAGTAGCTATTTTTTGAATAAAAATATTTTTTTTACTAATTATAAATGATTTTCATCAAATATATAAAACACATATAGATAATATAATATAATGTAATATAATAGATATATATTAAATTATATATATTATAAATGTCAATTAAAAATTAAATTTAAAAATATATTTATCAAAAAATATTTACAATTTAAAATTCAAAATTAGTGTAATTGGAAATTAATATTACATTAAAAATAATTTTTAAAAATTAAATATTATAAAATAAATAGTAAAATAAATATTTAAAAATTATTTTTTCATAAAAATAGTTATGATTAAAATTATCATATATTTTATTTTTTGTTTTTAATAATATGTATGCATATATATAATTTTTTGTGTAAAACAATATTATAAGTATTTAATTTTATATAATAAATCAACAGGTTTATTATAGCTCAACTGGTAAATTTGTAATGGAGAAGTCATTTTGAGAAGAAATTGTGGTTGCGACACATGGAGATGAGGTGGTGGTGACACATGGTGATGGAGGGGATGTGGTAGCGACACATGGTGGCTACTAGAGGCACCACGTGGCATTTAATATTTTTTTAAAAAAATCATATTAGCAACAAAACTTTTTCGTTGCTAATTTATCATGGAATTTTTCCCTTTGGATACGCATTTTCCTTATAAGGATGTTCATGTACCAAAGACTTGAGTTAATATAAAAAATTTCATATATGACGAATTAGATTTAATAATATATATATATATATATATAATGGAGTGAAATTACGTACTTAAATACTACTTCTGATCCTTAACATGTAACTTAGTTGACTAATTTGAAAAAATTAATAAAGTTGCAAGATTACTTAATTATAGCATATGTTATATGATCTTTTTGAAATATTTCTATATATTATTATATTATGTATTAGTTTATAAGTTAGGCAAATTAGTTTAGAGAAAAACAATAAATATGAATACTTTAAAATAATTTTTTAATTTTCATAATCTTTTTAAATTAGTTAACTAGATAATATGTTAAGAAGTGGAAGTAATATAAATTTAAATCTTTAATGTTTTGAGGTAAGATATGGTGTGAATTCTATCTGCTTTCTTCCCATGAATGTTTCTCCCCATTGCTTACACACCTCATCCAACTCAGATGCCAATAAACTTGGGTTGACTATACGAGTCAACCCAAAAATAATTGCGGGTTCTATATCGTTGGAGCTCATTTGTTGGTCAAACTTGGTTGGCTTTGGAATGTTCTCAAAATTGCCAAGAATTTTTCTATATTTTCAATGCTATCCAAGCCAACACACTATCTCCATTTTCGTTTTTCTTATATCTAATCTTCCACATACCCATATATTTTAACTTAAAAATATTTTTTAAAATAGTCTTTTTAGATTAATATTTTAATTAAGACTATCTAGAGACCGGGCAGTTGTAACTTTAAATTCCTATTTGAAAAAAGTTTCATAAATCAAACGAGAAGGCAACAGCGTTAATTAGAGAATTTCATAGTTTGAAAAACATCTAGTTTTCTTTTTATTTTTCTAAAACTCAATTCAGTATATATATGTGAATGTGATTGGAACTTGGAAGGAGCAATTTATTAATTTCATTTGTTTTTTAAGTACTCATGGTTTTTCTTCTTCTTTTTTTCCTTATGATCAAAACCTTATAATTTCACTTGATTTTATTTAAGTCCTTACGGTTATTTTTCTTTTTATTTAGTCCTTAAAATTTTATTTAATTTTTAATAAGTCTTTATGGTTATTGATAATAAAAAGAAAAATCTAGAGACACATGATTAAAAATTAGATAAAACAACTAAATTTAGTCATTAATATGAAAACTAGTTGAGAGGTTTAATCTGATCATATTTATAAAATTTTAATTTATTTTGTCTCTTATTTTACCTAAAATATTTCTACTCCTGTTAATTAATTATAAAAGATTCCTACCAAAAGATATCCCAGCGTAGATAATCAAAAAGAATATCAGGCGGGGGCACCTTATGTTAAAATTTTCCCGCACAAACACATGCACACGCTTTACACGACATGTGGACCCCACAAGCCTCTTCTCTGATAAAGGTAAGGGAAAATGACATTGAGGTCCCACACAAGCAAGTATATAGCAAAAAAGTCCCTTCAAATCTAATAATTCTTTTGAAGTCCCAAAGGGACCTTAATGCAATTCAGTAAAGCGTGGAAAGACGTTTCTACCCTGGAAAGAAGCAAAAAGTAAGAGGGAAACAAACAAAAACTTCATCGGTGCTTCTTCCCCATTCAAAGCTAAAAATCTCACCCACTCTACTTACATCAACCATTAGCAAAAATTGACTAAAACTTGTGGCCTTTTTGTTCCCATTTCCTTCCAATTTCTGCTTCGAAAGCTATCAGTGAAAGTGGTGCTCGTCGATGTCATCGCGACCTGTTGTTGAAGGGGTTGGTGGTCGGCGTCCAATTTTTGGTGTGATGCTAACTTTTTCTTTTTGTTAACTTGATACCTCGTTGCCTTTTGTGTTCCATTTATGCGATTTGTCCATTTGGGTGGCTATCATCTATTATAATGGGTAGCTGAAGGATGAGAAAGACAAGTTTGTGTGTGTCGGTTTTAGCTTGTGACCAAGAAAGAAAGATGAGAATGCATATTACCTGAGGAGGTAGTTTCTATTTTGGATTTAGATTGCAATACTATATTAAAAAAAAAAAAGTAGACACTCGTCCTTCCTTCATCTTTCCTATGCTTTCATTTAATTATGATTAATTATAATTGCAATTCTTAAACCAATTAATTAATTAGGTGATTTCTTTTTCATGCATATATAAATAGTTGTTAATCTTTCATGTCCCCTTTTCCTTGCTAGTTGTCTTCTTCCTCCTTTGTCATAAACTATTTAGATTACTATTAAGTAAAGAGGCAGAAAGTTCAATGGGATGACCCATAAAGCAAATATAGGCAAAGAGACCGTCAATAATTTCTTTTGGTTTTTATTGATAAAGTATTGTGTTTGATATTGTATAATCGATTGTCAGAGCTATGCAGTGGAAGGAAAAAATTTGATTAAGGTAGTTATGTGAAAATTGCTTGACAAAACTCGTGAAAACCATGACTTAAGACTACTGAATCATCTAGATATGCATGCTACTCATGAAGACAATATAATTATTAAGTGGATATGGATAATTGATACCAAAATGTTTTTTTTTCATATTTATTTTGATAATAGATAGGATAAAATCACTCCCTGCTTTTAATAGTATGTTTCTTTATAATATATACGTCTTTTGCTTAATTTAAGGTGTTCAATACTCACTTTTACCTCATGGCTTATTACAATAGCTCCAAGTTTTAGGTTTAATATATATTATTTATTGCTTTTGTTGGAGTTCAAAATAGTATAGTTACTAGACCAGTAATTGAACTAATTAAATCTAATATTGTTGTAAATGCGATCTGCAAGCTCTATATCTCTTATCTACACATACACATATGAACTGGGCGGATGTATTGGCAAGCGGAAGAAAAGTAACGTTCTTTGCATAGGAATCAAAAGAAAAGAGAGAAAAAAGAAAATAAAGGACAAGATACAGAGGAATGAATGAGAGGGGAAAGAAGGGAAAGAAAAGAGATATGACTTAATAGAGAATAAATAAACATACCTGCAGGAGTAGTGGACATGTGATATTTATATATCAATATATCATTTGTTGTTATGGGTACTAATTTCATTGAACTTGTCTAACTATTATAAGCATCAGGTTATTTCAGTTGGTGTAACTTATTTGTTTTGTGTATTCAATATCAATTACATTGAATGAGATTGCATCAATGTTTTAAAATGAGGATAGTAAGTCATTCTATTTTCTCATTTATTTATATTTTATTTCTTCCTGGTGGTTTAGTTCCTCTTGAAGTATGATGATTATGCTCACTTCCTGGGGCTTGACTGAGTAATTGAATGTGCATAGATATCTCTATGGTTGTTCTATGAGAGCCAATATTGATGATAGAGTAAATATTAGATCCAGTTTAGTGTCACTTCAGAAATTGTCACTGAAATTTTATATATATTTCTGATAGTTTTTTGGTTTGCCAAGTTCTATTCTTTTATGATAGGAATTAGAGAAAACCTTAGACAAGACTCCACGTTTTGACTTGCCTTCTATATCATGCAGAAATAGTCATAGTTTTCCCTTTTTTTTTTACAGGTTAAGAAGATGGGGAAGGATGAAAGTAATAAAGTGGACAAAGGAGCTCTAATTTTTCTAGCTTTGCCTTGTTCACAGAGAATTTCTATAAGAAAAACTCAGAAAAGTACAAATCACTTGACTCAGGGAATCCATATGTGAGAAAAGCTTGATATAATTACTTGAGAAGCAAAGAGAGGAATATTGTAGAAGGGCTAAGGAATATTGGCTATTTGTGGTGGTTGGTTACCCATCCAAATAATGAATATGGGGATGAAGTGATGTTGATGCTATCGGATTACAACAAGAGCAAGAAGAGGAGATAGAGTAGTCAATTAACTTTTTGTTCTATTAGGCCATGATATGTGTTGTAAGATAATTGGTAACTAAGGGTGTTAGCAATGAGTAGTAATAGCTTAATGGTCAACAGGTCATTTTGTAACAAACTGATCAAATTATACTTATAATATTATTACCTTTGTCATCACATGTTATAATACCAAATTTCTTAGGGGTTTATTACATGTTTATTTTTATTGTTTTATATCTTTATTGATATTAACAAATTTATGTAATATTAATATTGTAGGGATTATGTTACCAAATTTAGGTGTTGTTTATTTATAATGTTCAATTAAGTAATATAATCAAATTAAAATATAATTAGATTAAAATATAATTATTAAAAAGAAGTTGTTGATCAAATTTATGTTAAATTGACAAAGGAGAATGCCATCATTAACAGGTCATAGTACTACTATTGACAAGTCACAGTGCCACTATTAACAAGGGACGGTGCCAACATTGACAAGTCGCATTGCCACCATTGACAAGAGACGGTGCCACCATTGACAAGGGACGGTGCCAACATTGACAAGAGACGGTGCCACCATTGACAGGGGACAGTGCCACCATTGACAAGTCACAGTGCCACCATTGACAAGGGAAGGTATGGCCATTGACAAGTCACAGTGCCACCATTGACAAGAGACGGTGCCACCATTGACAAGTCACAGTGCCACCATTGACAAGAGACGGTGCCACCATTGACAAGAGACGGTGCCACCATTAACAAGGGACGGTGCCACCATTGACAAGTCACAGTATCACCATTGACAAGAGACGATGCGGTTGATGACAAGTGTATTTGCATTTTGTTGATCTTTGTTTAAAAGTAGTTAACAAATCTCACATTAGTCTAGATGATATATCAATAGTAAATGATATTATATAACTTTAAATCACAAGTGATATTTTCACTATTAGTATAGTTATTGACAGTTCATTAATAATGATTATATATAACAATATAACCAAAATATAATATGTCATAGTGATTGAAAATATCATATGATATCAAAACAGGTTATGTAACTTGAATTCATATTGTTGATAACTTACATTAGTAAATTAATTGACAAGTCATACTGCAATGATTGACAACTCATTATAGGTCTAATGACAATGTAGGGTGTAGATAATTACAACTGAAATGATAGTAGAATTTAACATGTCAGTTTATAGCTAACTTTTATTTATACCTTCATATACATGAAACTACACTTATTTCACAACCCATTCCAAAAAAACATAGGGGTTACATGCAATTAACAAACTAACTATTGATGTGTATCTATTTACAAAATGAAATTTAGGTGGCGACATAGACAATCCATCAAACAAGGTAGGTGGTGGCTTGAAGTTGTACTGCCCTTCATTGTCGCTTTGGGGTTACTCCAAAAATTAACCGAATTAATGCAGTATAGTGCACAACTCGGGTCGTTTCACTTTGAGGAGCCGAAAACGAAATTAAACCCTAGTAAATGAATGCAAGTAACCTAAACTATAAAAAGAGATTTTTGATTTTGAAAAGCTATTAATTAAATACTACGAATCAAATTGAAATTAAAATACTTTTTTTTGTTTTTATATAAAAGTGATTAAAATGAATGGAGATTAAAGAAATGAAAATGAGACACACAAATAACACTGATAAAAGTCAATCCTCCAATTCAACAACGCAGGCAATCATCACTCTAAAAGATGTGGGAGTTAAAACAATGAATTAAGAATTATAATCAAGCTTTTAATCCAACAACCGAGCCACCTCGAGTTGTCACAAAATATTTTCCTAAAATCCCAACTTACTAACTGCAACCAGAATAGTAAAATGGGATTAAGGATGCCAAAAACCAATGCTTAATTAGAACTCTTAAATCCAAAATAACAGAATTAAAGCTAGTAAGAGACTATATGATCCAAAATTCTAAGCCACCTTAGAAAATCACAATATATTAATTCCAAAATCAATACAAATGTCATAACCACAACATTATAATTGAGATCAAAACTATAAACAGCCCAATGTCAAATACTAAGCAATAATTCAGTCACAATAATCCCCAAATAATAAACAGATTAAGCAATAAAATTATCCCAATAATAAGAAAAACTATCCTAAGACCTAGGAATTATTAAACAATTATTGAGTAGGAAATTAAAGCAACTAAAACTCCCCTTTGATGATCTAAGCTCCTGCCATTATTGTTGAATTAGAGAATTGTGAAGCTAGCCACGGTTTGCCATCCAGTTTGCTGCCACCAGCAATTCACCGTATCCAGCCATGAAGAATATCGAAGGAAGAGTGGAGAAAACCGTCAGCTCCCCTGGTCTGCTCTCTCTCAGGTTCACTCGGCGCGTTCGTGTGTGTTCTGCTCGCTTGCGTCTCCCACTCCTGCTTCGCGTGTGCTGCTGGTTCGCCTGGTTTTGCTGCGCCCAGGAGAAGAAGAAGATGAATCCGTCGGTGATGATGGGTGCTGTCTCTCTCTTCTACTCCAGGTCCGTGTTCGCCGTCCAGCGTCCCCTTTGCTTCGGTTTGCTCTGTTTTGTGTCTTTGCTCTGTGCGGCGTGCTCGTGTGTGTGTGTGTTCGGCCGCCAGCACGCTCCTCCTTCCACGCCTAATTGAAGAAGATAATAATATATATTAGGGGTGGAGCAAAACGCAACGTTTTGCTCCCCCTTTTATTATTTTATTATTTTTTTCTTTTTTTTTAATTTATTTTTTTCTTTTTTCTTTTTTTATATTTTTGAATCTTCCAAGAACCTGCAAGCAAAATTCAAGGATAAGGTAGCATTAATTGTCCTCAAAAATCAATTAATCACAATTAAATCAAAATATGACAATTTTGCCCCTATAAAATGATAATTCAAAATAAAACAAAATAAATCAATTAAGGCAAAAAGGGACCAATTAAGCTGACAAAACTCATATAAAAGATACCAAAATATATAAAAATAATTGAGTTTGTCATGGCTCTCCAATCTGATCAAGCATCTTGCACATCTTGATGGTGGCTCTCCAATCTCATCAAACAAGATAGGTGGAGACACAAACAATCCATTGACATCTCCAAATAATTGATCAATCCTGCAAGAAATAACAAGTCAGGGTGCATGGATTGACAAGTTGGTAGAAAGACAGTAACAACTGACATACCGAGAAATGATAATAACATATTTGTTAAATTAAACTTACATATCTTGCTCCTCTATTATATTATCTCTTGTTGTTTCTATATGGTCCTTATTTCCATTCTCTTCTACATACACATGACCACTTCTTTCATTGAACTTTATCAAATGTTCTACCCTATCATCATCTACCAACTCCACAAATATTTCTTTTTTATCAAACATAAGTAAAAATTTCAAAAGAAATGAGTTACTTTCTTTTCTAATAATTGATTATATAATTTCCTTCAATTCTTCATAACTTGTGCCCTTCTTTATACTTGTTGTCTTACACTATCTCCCATATATCTCATATCATCTTTTCTATCATTTATAAACTTTCCCCTATATGAACAAAGCAAAATAGATGCTTTTTTGACGTACTCGCAATTAATAATATACACTTGCATCAAGAATCACGCAACTATAAAAAAAGGGAGTGATTTTATCCTATCTATTATCAAAATAAATATGAAAAAAACATTTTGGTATCAATTATCCAAATCCACTTAATAATTATATTGTCTTCATGAGTAGCATGCATATCTAGATGATTCAGTAGTCTTAAGTAATGGTTTTCATGAGTTTTGTCAAGCAATTTTCACATAACCACCTTAATTAAATCTTTTCCTTCCACTTCATCACTGTGACAATCAATTATATAATATCAAACACAATACTTTATCAATAAAAACTAAGAGAAATTATTGACGGTCTCTTTGCCTATATTTGCTTTATGGGTCATCCCATTGAATTTCCTGCCTCTTTGCTTAATGGTAATCTAAATAGTTTATGACAAAGGAGGAAGAAGACAACTAGCAAGAAAAAGGGGACATGAAAGATTAACAACTATTTATATATGCATGAAAAAAGAAACCACCTAGTTAATTAATTGATTTAAGAATTGCAATCATAATTAATCGTAATAATACGAAAGCACTTTGGTGATAATAGGAATGATGAAGGAAGGACGAGTGTCTACTTTTTTTTTTTTTAATAATAAAAGGAAACCTCATCAGGTAACTACAGGATCGCTACCAACAGTATTGCAATCAAAATCCAAAATAGAAACTACCTCCTCAGGTAATCTGCATTCTTATCTTTCTTCCTTGGTCACAAGCTGAAACCGACACACACAAACTTGTCTTTCTCATCCTTCGGCTACCCATTATAATAGATGATAGCTACCCAAATGGACAAATCGCATAAATGGAACACAAAAGGCAACAAGGTATCAAGTTAACAAAAAGAAAAAGTTAGCATCACACCAGAAATTGGACGTTGACCACCAATCCCTTCAACAACAGGTCACGATGACACCGACGAGCACCACTTTCATTGATAGCTTTCGAAGCAGAAATTGGAAGGAAATGGGGAACAAAAAGGCCACAAGTTTTAGTAGATTTTTGCTAATGGTTGATGTAAGTAGAGTGGGTGAGATTTTCAGCTCTGAATGGGCAAGAAGCGCCGATGAAGTTTGTGTTTGTTTCCCTCTTACTTTCTACTTCTTTCCAGGGTAAAAACGTCTTTCCACGCTTTACTGAATTGCATTAAGGTCCCTTTGGGACTTCAAAAGAATTATCAGATTTGAAGGGACTTTTTTGTTGTATACTTGCTTGTGTGGGACCTCAGTGTCATTTTCCCTAAAGGTAATTTTAGAGCACTTGAGTTGAAGTCTTCCTTTCTTTATTCATTTGCTTGTTGGGGGGCAATGCATTAAGCAATAATAGTGGCGTGTGTTCCCTGCAAGGAGACAGACGGTTTATTTAGAATAATTTATAAATAACTTTTTAATCATGATTTACAGAATACAAGATAAGTATGTAAGAAGAGTTTTGTACGTCTCGACTTACATGAAACGTATTTATAAGTAATTTCAATCATAATAGCAGACAGGGCAGAGACTTCTTTCATTGGTTACTTTCTTTATGAGGAATTTCATGCCGTAATTTATTTATGTGCAAGTTAATTGTTGTTTATTATCCCTCCTGTCGTGTCTTATATATAAGAAATTTTTTTAGACATGGTCTTAACTATTTTGCTTATAAAGGACATTAATATTCTGTTTAAATGTCTTAGTATCGTTTTTATTTTTGCCCTCATTAATTATTGATTAGATTCAGTGCATTAATTATCATACTTGCAACCCCTTTGGTACACTGGAATTGATTTTGATAGAAACTAAATGAATGGGAAGATGGACATGGAAATGAAAATAAATATGGAAATAGTGATTAAAATCATGTTTGGTGCGAGTATGAAAATCTAATTTAATTTTTAATTAGTATATATATTTAAAATGCGTAAATACTAAAATACCTCCAAAAATTTAAGAAGTGGAAGAAGACGAAATTGGAGAATAAAGTGAAGATGAATCTACGAAGAAGATGAAGATGGGGATTCATGGAAATGTTGTGGTCACAATCATCATCGCATTTGCGAGCATAAGTCACCGGGAGATCTTGCCGGTAGCTGAAGGATGAGGGAGAGGGAGAGGGAGATGGTATGGCGTGACAGGAAGGAGAGAGGTAGAGGCTGAAAATGTAAACTGGATCATGGAATTAGAAATCTTGGGATCTCAACATGGAAGCCATTTCCTTTCTTTTTTCACAGATATGAGAATGGAAGTCCATTCTACCAAACGAGCTCAGAGCATGGAATTGGGCTCCATTTCCGTTTCCATGCTACCAAGCGGGACCGAATATTTGTTCATTCTCTTTCGGTCACTCACTTTCTCTCATGTTGCTTTTCTTTTGTTTTTTTTTTCTTTTTAAAGATAAGCTGTATTTTTTTTTTGGTGAATGATAGTTGTATTTTAATTTTAACTAACTCTGTAATTTTGATAACTTAGTTATTTGTTTCTTATAAAAAGAATAATAGAGAATAAGTCAATATATATATTGACAATTTTTTCAAACAACTGCTTTAAAGGGAAGTCACGCTTTAGACTGGCTTTAAATGATTATTTCTGTTTGGATTGATTCCACGAGAGGAATTACATGTAATCCTAATTTTGTGATGCTGCTTAATTACCTTAAGGACCCGTTTGGTTCAATTGCAAGCATTATTAACAGTGCAATGCAATGTAATCTTTATTGCTATTAATGTGTTTGGTTTGTTAAAAGAAATCATGCACTGATATGTATTTTTAAGTAGAAGAAAAAACAAAAAATGATTAAATTACTCTTTTGACCCTTCATTTTTGTCGTATCTTCTTGGTGAGATTAGAGGGGAAATTTCTATAGATCGAAGATCACATCACTTGTGCTCACAAAAATGAGACACCATGGCAGTCTTGGTAAATAACAGTGGTTCCTTCTCTCATCCTCGTAGCGATGTTGTTGTGTCATATCCATCGCCATTTTTTGTTAATTCTATTGGGTATAAGCTTTATGTATTTTCCAAACGAGTAAGTCAATGACATGATGGAAAAGGAGGAAGGAGGGGAGAAAGAGACAGAGGAGGCAAATATGAAGAGGTTGAAGGAAAAGTTCATGGCTTCCAACTAGGTCAAGGAGGAGATGGTGAGCGACGGTGTCGACGCTGGTGAGGTGGAGAAGGAGGGGGAGGAGAGAAAAGGAGGCAGAGATAAAGAAGTTGGAGGGAAAAATCCATAGCTTCAAACTCGGTGGTGGAGGAAGAAGTGGTGAGCGGCAGCGTCGACGTCGGTAAGGTGGAGAAGGAGAGGAGAGGAGGCAGAGATGAAGAAGTTGAAGATAACATTCATGGCTTTAAAGTTGATGGAGAAAGAGGTGGTGAGTGGCGGTGGCCGGCAAGGTGGAGAAAGAGTGGGGGAGCGAGAGGAGGTAGAGATGAAGACGTTGAAGGAAAGATGGGGGGGGGGGGATTTGATTTGGATTATTTTGTGTCTTTCATGTTAGATTTTAAGGATAGAAAAGACATTCCAAATATTGCAATGGATGGTAATACCCATTCATATGGGGGGAGGTATGAATGGGAATTGCCAAATTTTTGGTAATCTTCATTACAATGGTAAACTTTATTACCAAATTAAAAAGCAACCAAACATTATTATTTTGGTAATGCAATCTTTATTACCATTACAGGTCTATAATGGAATTGAACCAAACAAGCTCTAAATTACATTGTTGAGACATACAAATAGAGATACAGACCTCTTGTAATCAAACGCAAAAGACACTTCTGCTTAATTGTTTAATATAATACATATAAATATATACAATTTTAATTCATAATATATGTGTATAGACAGGATAATTTTATCTTTTAATTTATTATTTCTACTTACCCACACGTTCTCTGTAATCTAATCAAATACTTTTATACATATGCATCATCTTTTCATAATGGTATGCCAAATAAAATTATGTAAACATCACTATATTGCATTTTCTTAAGATTCAACTAACCAAACGCGATATTAATAAAGACTGATATTATATGGACGACACAGTTATTCTTATCTGTCAGCGCACGATAGTCTAAACACAATAATGAGTTGTAGACTCACAATTCCATTAGTCTATTCTTCTCGTCAATGTGATGGATTATGTTAATCAATAATGCTAAAGTCTGCCCAAGAATATGATTATTCAAAAACTAAAATAGCAGGATGAAATAATTGGAAGGGAAATTTTCAAAAAAAGTCAAAAAAGTTACTAATTTTGAGAGTTTTTCCTCCTACTATTATTTTCTCCCTAATTTTCTACCCATCTAAACATAGGGTAGGTTCCTCAAATTTCTTAAGCATCTATTAAGTGAACACAAGAACTAACACGTGGCTAATAGACAAGACGCATTATAAAATAAAATCAACGTGATCATATCTTGAATAAATATAAGGGGAAATACGTATTAAGTATATGCAGGAGTCTAAGATAATCCTAAAAATAAGAGTTTAGCTAGTGAGGAAGAACGACAAGATAGTGAAGGGAGGAAGGAAAACAAATTTCAAATTTAGAGCCCCATATGTCGTCCAGCCTTCAATATTCTCGCGTCGCAAAATTCATTTTTCCCAACCCTTAGCATCAGTGGGCTGAAATTATCAGTATAAAATATATGGTCAAAATATGAATCATTCCGATAAAAAATAAATGGGTTAATATTGTTATTGTGATTTTGAATTCAGACCAAATCTTTACGAACTTATAAGGACCAAAACCAATGATTTGAGCCCACGTGGATCAAAATCAAAATTCGATTAAATTATAAGAACCACCAATGTTATTAACCCCACATAAATTCTATGGTGATGCTGGGAAGATACATTTACATGAAATACAAAGTTATCTATATTTTGCCTTTTTCCTTCAGAGCTAACATGAATCACGCTATAAATACCTCCTCACTCGTCTCACTTCCATGCAAGCTTATTTGAAGTTTCATCTCTCAGTATCTGAAACACCAAAACACGCATGGCTTTCTCCATTTCTTCTAAAACGCTGCTCCTTCATCTCTTGATCTTTTGTTCCATTCTCATATCTCTCTCTTCAGGATTCCCCACTGAAGAATCCGTTCTCCCTCTAAAGGGAGAACAAGAATTTGGATTATTCCGACAATGGATGAAGGTGAGGACCTATATATGTTAACCTTCCTCTTTAGCGAGGATTAAAGCATTGCGCCCACCAGGATTAAACATATCCACAACAAAATCTTTATGCTTGACGCATACATAGTACACGCATATTAGTCTTAATTGAAGTATGTCATTTACATCGTACGCGCATATTAGTCAAAATTGTCTGGAACCTCAGTGGACTAACGAATTAATATTTTCATGGTTCATAGGGAGTTGCTGGGCATTTGGAACCGTTGGAGCTATTGAATCAGTAAATGCAATAAGCACAGGAGAACTTGTTTCCCTTTCAGAACAAGAACTCGTAGATTGTGACTCTGCAAGCGAAGGTTGTTCAGGTGGATATACCGAAAGTGTCTTTGAATGGGTCATAAAAAATGGTGGCATTAGTGAAGAAGCTAATTATCCTTATAAAGCTCGAGATGGTGTTTGCAAAGCTAAGGTTTGTTTCTTTCTCTGTGTCTTCGTGTCTCTCTCTCTCTCTGAAACTATAACAATGATATCTTCTATATGTGTCTAATTTGAGGTTTCTTATATGTGCTTGTTAAGCAAAATGGAGGCAGAGTCGTGCAAATTAATAGCCATGCAAAAGTACCTAAATCAGATGCTGCTCTTTTATGTGCCACTGCTAGGCAGCCAACTACCGTGGCGTTCGATGCAACATATCTTCAATTCTATGAGGATGTACGTCTTTTCTCAGTCCTCATTCAATCTTTAATGCGTTTTTATTATCCTACTTTATTATTTTATTGAATTAATCTTTTGGGGTTTTCAAGTATATATAAAATCTATCTTCAATTTGTGTCTCCAAAAAGTTGTGTGTACAATTCAAGCTTTTTGAAAAGTACCGCATAACCTTTGACAATGTTTTTTTTTTAACTGCCCAAATATCGATCATGGCTTTGAAATTTCTCCTAACTACTATTTTTATGTTGTCAGGGAATTTTTGATGGAGGGAATTGTAAGAACCGTTCAACTTATGCAAACCACGCGGTTTTGATTGTTGGATATGGTTCAAAACATGGAAAAGATTATTGGATTGTGAAGAATTCATGGGGAGGAGACTGGGGAAAGTAACATGCAGATTATAGAGACTAGAGCACTGACTAGCAAATCTGCAGTCAACTTCTGATTCCAAGTTGTTATGAACTCATGGCCATTATAAATCTTAAATAAGAAGTCATGAATTATTACTGTAGCAAAATCTTTGCACCTGGACTAGCTCCATCTACGGACTACAGTGCCAAATTACTGATCATGTGAGAAACAAACTATATATATTCTACATCAGTGCCTAATATATGAGTTAGTTCATAATATCTCGGTTCATTTTGTTTTATTTATCATTTTTCATCAAACTAATTTACCTAACTTATAAACTTATTTATAATTCGATGTTATACACAAATATTTTAGAAAAACATGTCATATTTATTATAATTAACTAATTTACTAATCCTAGTATATATTTTCATGTTACTACATTTTGAAACCATATAATTTAGAGAAAAATGTTATTTTCCAAGGTAAACAAAATAAAAAGTGAACAAATTTTTGAAATTAGATATAGCAAAAGAAAATAAATAATTAATACATTATTTAACATTATTAATAAATGTTAACAATATAATATAAAAATGAAATATGGAGGGCATGAAGAGGAAAATGAGTTTTTGCTTCATTTTCTCTTCACAACTAGAGAGAAAAGTTGGAGAGAAAATGGTACAGGTCTGAAATTCCATTTTTTCTCTGATTTTGCTTTCCTCTTTTCTTTTTCTTTTTTATCTTTCATCCAAATGAAAAAAAAAAAAACTCGCCTTTTTTTCCTCCCTCATTTTCTCTCCACCCAACTAAGTGAAAATCACAAATAATGAATTAAAATGCAACTTGTCACTCCATCATATTGGGTAGGGTAAAGTAACATGCAGCACTCATGCAGCACTCCAATATTATTTTAGAGTTGCATCCAACATCCTAATCTTATTTATGGTGCATCCAACATTAATATACCATAAATATGAGAGGGTGCTAGATGTATTAAAAAAATAACATTAAAGTGTTGGATGCGCCGTAAATAATACTCCTCCGGTCCTTAATATAGGACCCAATTTTTGAATTGGCTTTGGTCCTAAATATAAGACCCATTTCTCATATTTATCAATTTTCTCTAAATTACCCCTATGAATACTCCCTCAACTATAATCAAGTAGAAAAGAGAGAGGGGGTACTAAGAAAGATGATTATGGTGTTTTAGGAAAAATGTGTCACTTTTCTTATAATTAACTAATTTACCTAACTTCCTTAATCTAATCAAATTAGTTAAATGGGTCTTACATTAAAGACCGGAGGAGTATCATCATATTAAATGTTACTGAGAAATAACATCAGGACGCTAGATGCTACCTTGCACTATTTCAATTCCACTATATTTTTATTTACGAACGCATTGTTTCATTCCATACTATCCTAATAACTCCCAGATTACGTCCGCGATTTTTGAATCATCTCACAAAAAGTCTTTTAAGTGAAATTTTTTAATGCAATCAACTAGAGCAAACACACGTATTTCTTTTTATACACACAACACGCTATACCTCTAGTCCTTAATATATAAAAGCTACTTAACTAATTTGAGTAGATTAAAAAAATTAGTTAAGTTAGATATTTATAGCAAGTATGAATTGATCTTCCTCAAGTAACCCTTTTAATCATGACTACCCTTGAATGAAAATCCCTTGACACATGTAATTAATAGAGATACTTTAAAGAATAAATTACAAATTTGGGAGGAAAGAGTGGATTGAAGTCTTATATTTAGGACTAAGTTTAATTCTTAATTAGTTCTTATGTTAAGTACCCAAGATAGTATAACAAGTATAAAATGTCCAGAGTCTCAATCCAGCGAATTAGTTCCCAGCAAAATATTTTAAGCTTCTAGTTTACGTGTTTATTATCACAGCCAATCTGTTAAAATTTTGACAGATTTCAATTTATTTTATATTAAAATAATATACTAAGGAAATCCCAGTCCGAAACCAACGAAATAGTCCACCGAGTAGTGTAAGAGTTTATTACGTTTACGCGTTTGTTTTCGGGTTTTTAAGTTTCATGACATTTGGATTCTCTTAACGAATTCTTAATTAATTCTCATTAAATTCCCAGTTTCTAATGGTCGTATTTTATAGCACTCCTATTGTTATCATAGTGAATCTAGTTGCTCCATAGTTGTATAGAAAAATGAAAATCTCATTGATTAGAGTCATGGAATAATATTATCATTACTTGCAATAATTGCGCCTTGAAAATATCCTATAATACGATTAAAAGTATGACAAATAATTCCCTGTAAAAACGGTTAGTGACTTGTGATTTCTAATAATAAAATGAGGAAAGTACGACGCAGCGCTTTATTTTATAGAGATAGGCTAATTATACAATCTTCTTTTTAATCATAAAAGAAGAATTCCTGCTGAAAAAAAGCCCTAATTTAAATATATATATATATATATATTAACTCAAATACCTTAAAGATAACATTGTTTAATGACATATACCTCATCATATAATATATTCCCTATGCATTTCCTTCGGTATTACGTGAAAGAAATATCATTTAACAATTTGAAGATAATGCATGGCCTTCAAAAAAATTACTCAAGGATATTATTCATAAAAATAATTGAAAGTTGTATTTATTTTATTTGAATAGAAATCAACAAATTTATCTCAAAATAAAAAAATTAAAATATGCAACACACTGCTATATCCGAAAAAAGAGTATCTTGTTTTCTTTTTTAATAGTATCTAGTGGCTGAATACAGATTTAGTACATAGGAAATGTAACTTATTCAACATTCGCGTTCCACTAATATACGGAGTGTTAAAATATAAATAATTTAATAATTTTATTACTAACTTGTCAAATGTCACCTACCAATGATAAGTGATTGTGTCTCTATATATTTGGGACGATGCTATCGAAGAAGAGCAATCCCAAAGCTTAATATCACCTTTAAGTCAACAATGGCTTCTCTCATCACTAGGTTGCTCCTCCTTCTCTTTCTCTGGTATTCTCTCATTTGTCTATCTTCTGGTGCTTCCAATGATTATTCCGTTTTGAACCAAGATCTTGACAAATTCAATTCTGAGAAGGAAGTCTTCCATCTGTTCCAAGAGTGGAAGCAGGGGAATGAACGAGAATACCAAACCCTAAATGAGGAGGTAAAGAGATTTGAGATTTTCAAAAACAACTTGAAGCATATCAAAGAGAGAAATGCAAAGAGAAAGTCATCAACCGATTATAGTTTGGGTTTGAACAAGTTTTCAGATATGACTTACGAAGAGTTTAGCAGAATCTACTTACGTGAGATGAAAGAGCCCATAATTGGAAGTAACAAAGGCAAAATGGTGTCAAACAGTGAATCCTGTCCCGATGCGCCTTCTTCCTTGGATTGGAGGTTGTCTGGAGCTGTAACTTACGTTAAAGACCAAGGCTCATGTGGTAAGTTTAAATTAACCACGGTTTTTTTTCCACAACCTATATGTAAAAAGTATATATAATAATGGTAACTCAAATTCATCTATATATATATAGGTTCGTGTTGGGCATTCTCTGCAACTGGAGCCATAGAAGGAATAACTCAAATAGTCACACAAAATCTTCCGTCTCTTTCTGAACAACAACTCATATCTTGTGATACGAATAACCATGGTTGCCAAGGAGGGTGGCACTTTAAGGCATTAGATTATGTCATGAACAAGGGTATTGACACTGAAAGAGATTATCCTTATACAGCTAGCGATAGCGCATGCAATTCTACACTGGTTAGTTTTTATTCTTTCCTTTGATTTCTTTGCTTTTGTCGATTGTGTAATTAAAATCTTGTATGATCTCATTCTCGTTTAACCATCTTTTCCTTCTTATTATTTATATAATTCAGGAACAAATGACATTTGCTACTATTGATGGCTATGGCTATTGGTGGAAGACACCTATCTCAGAAGATTCTCTCTTTTGTTATGTTTTCAAGCAACCTATTAGTGTTTCCATATATGCAAGTCCCAATTTTATGTCTTACAACAATGTAAGTTATTACACATATTGATCTTCATTATCTATGCATCGAACTGATTACCCAAACGCATACATTAACTAAACAAGCTATATATATATATGTATGTATGTTGCATGACTCTTAATTCCTTGTGATATATTTGACAAGTGGTTGTTTAATTTCTTAATTTTTTTTTGGGCAGGGAATCTTTAGCGGGGATGATTGCGCTAACATTTCGTCATGTTATCATAATCATGCTGTATTAATCGTGGGATATGGTTCGTCGGGTGCAAATCAAGATTATTGGATTGTCAAAAACTCATGGGGACCTTCTTGGGGACAATGTGGTTACATTTTGGTGAAAAGAAACACAGGGACTGCTCAAGGAGTATGTAACATAAATTGCTCTGGTTCTTTCCCAATGAAAGCAAGTAAAGAAGCTTTGAAGTTTGCATCCTCTATGTGAAGACCAGTAGTAGTAAATAAAGCCAAGGATTGGGCATGAATAAATGGAAAATGATTTTCCTTTAAATGAAACTTATGTAAGCCCTAGTATGAATAAAAGTTTCTATGTGGTTCAACCTTATGTAAGCCTTAGTATGAATAAAGTTTCTATGTGGTTCAAACTTTTATCTTCAAAATGGAAGACAGTGTATTGCTCAGATGAAAGCTATCACTGAAATGCTCCTTCAGTCCTAAATATAAGACCCTTATACACACTAGTATAAAGATTTTATATTTAGGATTGGAGGAGTAATTTTCTTGATGCAAAATTGGGGCCATAATTAATCTTAATTAAGGAAAACCAAGAGTGAGTTGGAAATCAATCAAAATCAAAAAAATAAAAATGACAAACCAAGTTACGGAGAAACACTGTTTTGAGTTATACTACCTCTGATATTTAATACAAGAACTAATTTGACTTTCTATTTGGTCATAAATATAAGACCCTAATCCATTTTGTCTCTCATATTTATCTATTTTTTCAAAAGTAGTCTTTGTAGTAGTTACACATGTTAATAGTTTCATCAAATAGTAGTTGTACCTAATATACTTGATTAATAAGGATATTTTAGGAAAGACAACATCTATGTATTACAAATACTTACTTAACAAACTCTCTTAATCTACTCAAATTAGTCAACTAGCTTTTATACTAAGGATCAGAGGTAATATGGCCTCTCTTTATCATGCTCCTAATGACAGCCTATGAGTACTCTAATTTTCCTACACGCATCTCTTAAATCAACAATAGACATTCCCTTTAAATTTATTCATAAATCCTGAGGTTTTAGGACTAGTCCATCATCGATTATTGGATTTTGTGAAGTAATCAACCAAAAAAAATGTTGGGTGGATTATTTCGACTAAATCGATATGTTCGCACATCATTTATTATTATACCAACACTTATATAAATATCACATTTATAAATTGGTACAAGAGAACACATTACAGTAAAAGTTAATAAATCCCCAACAAATCTCAATCAGTTAGTTGAAATAGTAATTATTAAGATCCTTTTCAAACAAATATTCATGGCAAAACAAAAAAGTAATATGTAAGGAAACAATTATAAAATGCTCAGAGTCCCAAACCGACGGACTACGTCATAGCATACTTTGGTGACGGGTTGGATAATAATTTCATGTATTTGATTAATACTTCCTTCCAGCCCTGAATATAAGTCACTTGAAAGATTGTTAATTTTGTTCCCGCAATTAATGTTATTTTTTTTTCTTTCCTTCACAACCTCATTTACATGGATAAAATTGGAAAAAATTAATTTGAAATAGATTTAATAAGTTAACTATCATCTATTAATTCTGATAAATTAGATAAAGTGGTTGGCAAAACAAATAAGTTAATTAAAGTGACTTATATTGTGACAAGAGGAAGTAGATAATAAAATAACCTGGTCCCCATAAGTCCGAACGCCGAACCCAAGGAATCAGTCCACGGCATATAGCATAATTATTATATCCGGAGTAAATAAAAGAAGAATGAAAAAAATACTACTCCACCAGTCTTTAATATATGACCTAATTGTTATGTTAATTTTGGTCCCAAATATAAAACCTATTTCTCATATTTATCAATTTTTTCTAAATTATCCTTATGGATACTCTCTCAATCATAATAAAGTAAGTGAAGGAGGAAGGATATTAAGAAAAATGATTATGGTGTTTTATGAAAAATATTTCATATTTCTTAGAATTAACTAACTTATCTAACTTCCTTAGATCAAAAAAGTATTCTTAGTTCTTAATATAAAAGTTAGTTTGACTTTTAATTTAATCTTAAATATAATAATTACGGATCCAAAATAGTTCACCCAAAGAAAAAAAAGGAGTTACTCCAAGAAGGAAAAAAAGCTAACTCATTGGATATTAACAATTACGTATTTTCCACATGCTTGATGTGTTTACTTTAAGATTTTTGTCGACTTAAAAGTCCAAAACTGACGGAACAGTCCACTGCATGGGATTACTTTAGAGTAGAAGTGTAGAACACTTTTGCCTGTTTTACGTTTAATGGCAGTTGGGTTTTTCTCAATAAATGTTAATTACTTATCAAATTTCGTAGTTTTATACTCCCTCCACTTCTTTTTATAACATCCAAATTTTTTAATTGGTCCATTTTTTTTTTGTAAGATACAATTTGCGGTCATCTGAATATTAAATATATTTTTACCAATACTCTCAATTACTTGCATTATGCTTTTCGCATACCTTCTCTTTCATATTTTTTCTTCACTATTTCTCTCTCAAACTTATCTTCTTATCAATAAGGGCATATTTGAAAAAGCAAAGTACATTTTTTATATATTTATTACTTTCAACTGATACTAACAGATTTCTTAAATCTGTAAAGATGAAGCTTTTAATAATTAGAATTTTTTTTTGTATTGATTTCTTCGTCAAGAACAAGAATGCAGTTGCTCGAATCACCTAATCGTGAAAATTAATTAGCATTTATTAAGAGAATCTAAATGCCGTAAACCTAAAAACTGACGACAAATGTTGTCCTCAAGCATAATCCTATGGGTGCACTGTTCGCTGGTTTAGGACTTGTAAGTAGACAACAATCTTAAAAACTAAAAATATAATGCATGTGGCAAAATACGTAATTGTTAATATCCCACAAGTAAAAATTAATTATTTTCAGGGTCCACCACTACCAAAAAATTGACTTTCAGTGGTGACTTGTTTTAGGGACGACTTGTCGCCACTGAAAAGTTATTACCGTAGTGACTGTGGTTGAAAAGTCATGCACCAATTTCTTGGAATATCCATTCTACCCTGGATTCAGAGATTGAGTACATTGGAAATGTAATTTATCTAACATTTGAGAACCTAGGTATAAGATGTTGGATATAATAAATATGAACATTTTATATATGTATTGTACGCGTTCAATCAATATACGGATGTTAGGTTTTTTATTTCTTTGTATTAAACTCAAATTTTATTTAATAATTGTCAACTATGACTAAGGGACTCTATATATATATATATATATATATATACACACATATGAAACAATGCCATGCAAGAATCACAATCCAAACGCTTGATAACTATCTCCTTCTAGTGCACAATGAGTTCACTTGCTATTAAATTGCTCCTCCTTCTCTTTCTCTGGTATTCTCTCATTTGTCTCTCTTTCGGTGTTCCTAATGATTATTCCATTCTGAACCAAGATCTTGAGAAATTCAATTCTGAAAAAGAAATCTTCCACCTGTTCCAAATGTGGAAGGAGGAGACCGAACGAGAATACAAAACCCTAGAAGAGGAGGTGATGAGATTTCAGGTTTTGAAAGAAATTTGAAAAATATCAAAGAGGAAAATGCAAAAAGAAAGTCACCCTATGAGTATTGTCTAGGGTTGAACAAATTTTCAGATATGAGCTACGAAGAGTTCAGTAAAATCTACTTCCATGAGACAGAGGAACTCATAATGGGAAGCCACAACAGCAAAATGGTATTGAATGATGCAGCCTGTCCAAATGCACCTTCTTCTTGGGATTGGAGGACCAAAGGAGCTGTAACTTATGTCAAAGACCAAGGCAAACGTGGTAAGTTTAAGTTTACTTATTTTTTTCATTGTAAACTAATAGTAGCACATAAGAAAAGAATAATAGCGAAATCAAATCCATTTTTACAGGTAGTTGTTGGGCATTCTCTGCAACTGGAGCCATAGAAGGAATAAATAAAATAGTTAAGCAATGGCTTCCAGTTCTTTCTGAACAACAACTCATATCTTGCGATAAGAATTACAAAGGCTGTGATGGAGGATGGCACAGTAATGCATTTCAATACGTCATCAACAATCGTGGTATAGCGTCAGAAAGGGATTATCCATATAAAGCTAAAGATAGTGCTTGCAATTTCACACTGGTTAGTGTTTATCTACTGCCTAAACTTGTGTCTACTAATTGGCTAGTTTAAATATATGCATCTTTTTTAATTATAGTTTTACTCTAATTATTGTTATTTTATTTTGATGCAGGAACCAAAAGAAATTTGCTACTATTGATAGCTATAATTATTGGTATCACACGCCTGTATCCGAAAGTTCTCTCCGTCGTTTTGTTTTCAAGCAACCTATTAGTGTTTCTCTATATGCAAGCCCTCATTTCAAGTCTTACAAGGGTGTAAGTCAAATTTTCATTACCATCCAACAAGACACATTTGAAAAGTAATTAACGGTTGCTTTCTTAACTTTGGCAGGGAATCTTTAATGGGAACGATTGCTCAAGCATCGGTTCCTGTAAACACAATCATGCTGTATTAATTGTAGGATATGGTTCAACCAGTGATGGTCAAGACTATTGGATTGTCAAGAACTCATGGGGACCCTCTTGGGGACAAGGTGGCTACATCTTCATCAAAAGAAACACTGGTGCTGCTCACAGAGTATGTAACATAAATTGTTCTGGTGCATACCCAATCAAAGGGAATAAAGAAACACCAGTTTTGAAGCTTGCTGCTTCTATATGAAGTATGCCCTCCCACAATAATAAATAAATCTAAGCAATAGATATCTGCACGAAATACAGCAGTTATGTTGTACTATGCATGTCTCGGGCATAAATAAATGGCAAACGATTTGCCATGAATAAAGCCTATGTATGTTTGATGAAGAATGAAAGATCTATATGTGTACTTCATTGATCTCCTGTCCATGCTGCCTTGGGGGTGAAATTAATTCTAAAGTAGAAATGTAACTAATCTAAGCTGATCTCTAAACGGAGCCTATTATCCAAGCTCCTAGATAAATAAAATATCCATAGCAATTTAACAATTGAGGAGTGTATGGGTGGTTTTATCCAGAAAACTTGACCGAAAAATACCTGTGGAATTTGAAATGACAAATAGATGAATTTAACCAATTTTGAATTCAAAACCATTACAAGTGTAGTCAAAATCATTATAAGAGTAGTCAACATGACTTATTTGTCTTTTTAAAATTTAATAAGTATTTTTCTGTCATTTTTCTTTTATCTAGTTGAATTAAACCTTGTTTACTTCAAAGTACTAATGAATGAATGCAATGGAGTAAGTGATGTCTGATGTGATGAGATGAGCATGTCCTTGATGAATGAATCTGTTAACATTCCTAGTCCCAATTAGACTGAACTCGTCATCTCTATATTATTTGTTAATGCGTATAAGGACCCTCCAAGTGAATGACAATAACCCTAAACATTGCCTAGCCACCTAGATATTAGTACACTTTGTTAAGTAACCTAGGGTTAAAGTGCATTCAACACCCTAAAATATTTTTTTAGGCATATCTAGTATCTCAAAGTATTTTATGGTACATCTAGCACCTCGAAATATTTTTTAGGTGCATCCAACACCCCTAAAGTTTTTTTTTGTCTTGGTATTAGATGCACCAAAAAATAATTTTGGGTGCTAGGAGCACCAAGAAAAATACTTTAAGGTGCTTAATGCACCAAAAAATACTTCGTAATGTTGGATGCTAAAGACGTTAATATGAGTTGAGCCTAACCCGCCAAGAAGTGGGGGGTTGGGTTGATAAAAATTAGGCTCGTTTTAAAACGGATATTTTGAGCCTATGACTGTCAAGACCGAATCCACGGCAAGCTAACCTGCAGGGATGGCAGGCCAGCCTGTGTTATTTTATTTTATTTCAAATTTTTTTCTCCCTTCAAATATAATTATGTTTACTCTTTTGGTCCTTTATCTCATTCTCATTATTTAAAATTATCATAATGTAATATATTTTTCACTTGGCATTATGAATTTTATTTGTAGTAAAGAACGTGGTTCTACTTATCAAGCTCAACCAAATAATTTGACATCTTTCTATCATTATTCGAACTATATCAACATTGAATGTTGGCTCATATAGTGATTTGTAACTTCATGTTTGTGTTATTGTTGATTTAGATTTGTTATGTTTTAATTTGGGATGTATTTTTAATCATTTAGGATGATGTATCATATATGCTTAATATTTCGAAATGTTTGAAACTTTGGGTTTCATATTTCATTTATGATCATTTCTATTTATATATTTTATTTTAGGTGTTTAAGAATTGAAATAGATTTTATTAAAAGAAAACAAAAGGCACAAAAAAATTTTAAAAAAAGAAAGTAGCGGGTTGGCGGGCCTAACCCACCAATCCACTATGACAAGCAGGGTTGGTAAAATATTAGCTTGCCAAAAGTCAGTCCTGTCAGGACTGGCCAACCGGTCCTTGAGCCTGTTATGGGCCAAACCATAACTGGTGGGTTGGCTCGTATTACTGGCTCTACTGGAAGCATCTAAAAAAAATACTTCAAAGTATTGGATACACCATAAAATACTTTACAGTATTGGATACACCTAAAAAAATATTTTAGGGTATTAAATACACCTTAACCCAATATTCTATACTCATTGTTTAGATTGGGGGTTCATAGTAGCCCTAAATATAAAAGTTCAATCTAGTTCCTTCCCAAATTTATAACTTTAAACCCAAAATATTCATATTGATCACATATGTCAAGGAGTAATTTCATTACACATAATTAAAGAGGATGGTTTAAAGAAATCAAGATACATTTGTTACACACTAATTACTGTCTTAATTAATTTCCTAAGTAGTATTTTCTAAACTTTTGTTCTCTTATAATTAGTCCATGATAACCCATGTGTGCCACTTATACTTGTGTATATCTATAATTTAATTTATCAAAATGTGAAGTGAAAAACCCAAAAGTAAATTTTAGTTTGAAAAACTAAAATCAAATGGGAGTGAAAAATAGAGCACACAATATCATTGTGAAATTGAACTACTTAAATTTATTTTCATGTTATATAATAATTTGATGTTTTATTTTTATATATAAATATTATTATATAGCATAATATAATTTTTTATTTAATTATTATGTCACTCATTAGACTAATTATAAGTCTATGAAAGAAATAAGTATAAAATTATGTGGACTAGGCTTCTCTCCCTTTTTTACCCTCTTCGCAGTTGTCGGCTGCCCTCTTTTTTTAAAAAAAAAAAAATTTCCTTTCTTTCTCAACTCTCCGCCAAGCCTTGCCACGTTGCCTCTTCCTCCCTCTTTCTCTTTTAACTTAAACACTTCATCCATGACTATGCTCCACGGACAAAATAACAAAAGCCCAAAAAAAACGAAAGGAAAAGAAAAGGATTTTATTGTTAACTCTTATCAGTTGTTATCAATTATAAATATCCTATACTCATGTTCTATTAATCATGACTAACGTATGTGGATTATACAATAGATAAGTTGCCAAAAAAATACCGAATGTAAAAAGTATGACTCCTCTGGTCCTAAATATAAGACCCTTATATTTAGGATTGGAGGAGTACTACTTTCAGTCCTCGTTGATAATATGCATTAAAATAAAGCCCTATTAAGATGTACAATCATAATAGAAACTATTTAGAAAAAAATGAATAAATACGGGTGACAAAAGTGAAATGGTATCTTATATTTATTTTCAAATTAAATCTTTGATAAGCTCTTATGTTTAGAACCAGAGGTACCATCATTTTTATCTTAATCTAGACCATCCAAAGTCTTGGATGATTCAAATTCAGTTTAATCTTTTTATAATTTTAAATAACCCAAAGTTGCCCATATTATGATTGTACATGACAAGGGGTTTTCATTCTAATACACATGATTAATAAGGGTATTTTAGGACAAACAACATTTATTTGTTACAAATAACTAACTTAACTAATTGTGACAAAAAAATTAACTTAATTAATTTTCTTAATAGTTATAAATTAGTTGCTTAGTTTTTATATTAAAGACTAGAAGTTGTAATATTTTTTACATTTTGTATTTTTTTTGGCAGCTTATATGTTGTATAATCCATCTTTACATTGGTCATAACTAATAAATTATGAGTATAGGGGCTAATATTTATGATTGAGGTCTGAGGAAAACTGATAAGAGTTAACAATAACATCAATTTTTGGTCAAAAAAATAATTTCTTTAAATGTTCTTTTCGGGATTTTGTTATATTGTCCTTGGAGCATGGATAAGGTGTGTAGGGAGAAAGAGGGCCGGGAGAAGCAGCGTGGCAAGGTTTAGTGCAGAGTTGAAAAAGAAAGAAAATGAAAAAAATAAAATAAAATAAAATAAAAGAAGGCAGCAGATGGCAGGAAGGGCCAACAAAAAAAAATGAAGAGAGAAGCCTAGCCCAAATTACGTACATAATTGGGGTAACAACAACTCTACATAAAACAACAAGGGATAATATAATATTTGTTCTCTTAAATTTATCCTCATTTTGATTTTAGTCTCTTAAATTTTAAATTATAGGTTTAGATTCCTCAAGAAGTAAAATTATCAAAGTTTTATTAGATTATAGAGACTAATATTTTAAATAAAAAGAAACTTGAGGGATCAAAACTTATAGTTTGAAACTTAAAACATTAAAATCAAAATGAGGATAAGATTGATGGAGCAAAATTTATATTAGCCCAAATAATAAATTCTCCAATGTGTGTACGAAAACCATCACATGGAATCTTTTTTCATCCATCTATATAATTATTATTTGTCCGCGGGGTCCTTTCAATTCCGGTCGCCGCGTGGAATTTTTTTAGGTAAATGATATTATACAATATTGAGCTACAATAATTGAGTTGGGATAACGACTAAGGAATTAAGGGGTATTTGGTTAAAAAGTACTTTTATATAAATTGAAATAAAATTTTTATAGATATATTTATCTCGCGCTCCGTAAAATCATATCTAAAATCTTGTTTTAAAGCATGTTGTAATACAATAACAATATATACGATAATAAAATAATATAATGTCTCATTGTTATAGTTGGTCTTTATTTTGATTTTGTTATTTTTAGTTTCAAATTATAAATTTTAGTTCCTAAGTACTATCATTCTAAAACATTAATTCTTATATTTTAATTAAAATTTAAACTATTTTATTTATTGAGAGGCTAAAAAAACCATTAGTTGAATTTATAAATATTAAAATCAAAATAAGAGTAATATAAACTATAATGACCAAACACTATAGTAACCCAAAAATAGAATATAACACTCATATATTATTTTTCTGATACAATTTTTTTAATTATATTTAATATTTTAATTTTATTTATGATTCCTAGATACGTTATAAATAAAATTATGACATCAGAACATATCAAAATGGTGGATGTACCAAAGTTATTAGATGAAAGGATGTTATTTTACATTTTAGATATAGGGCTATAGCATGTCATGGAATGTTTTTTTGGCACATAATAATCGTTTGCGGGCGTGGCACTTCCAGTCATTGTCCCTGTCTCCTTCATTTTTTTGGGCATTGGATGGGCGGTCGCTGGGTGGACGGTTGTGGGAAGCTTAAAGATCACTTATTTTAGCCTGTGGTCCCCACTTTTCGTCGTTGGACCCACGTCTTCTATCATGTTTGATGCTTCCCAGAGGTCGCCCGTGACTTGCAGGGTGCGTCGTCGTATAAGCAGTAACCCTATGCATATCAAATTCTTTTTTTTTTTTTTCTTTTTTTAATAATTTTAAAATTTTGAAAATATGCGGGAAGATCATGATTTGAACCATTTAATATACTACCAACAGTTTTAATAACACTTTATTTCATCACTTTATCAACACTATTCACAACAATTCCTTTTGACAATATCAACCGAAAAAAATATAGGAATAAGAGGGTCATGGTGCAAAAGAGGTGTTGGAAATAATATTGGTGAAATGGTGAAAGTCTATATTGAAATGTTATAAATGTCATCAGAATGTAGTAAATGATTTATAACAAGGCCTTTTTCCTTGTATTTTTCCGAATGTTGAATTTGTAAATTGTAAATGACATTGTTAAAGTTGTTATTAAACTCATTACAAGGGTCATATTATAGTGGGAAAATTACAATAAGATCATAAGAAAGGGATTTAATTACTTTAAAGTTTATTGATAAGTGAAGAGTAACCAATTACAAATTTTAAAATAAGAAATGACAACAGGTTCAGGTTGGTCACTTGTTATTATGACTTTTTTAATAATTAAATTTCTTCCTTATAGTAATTCTCTCTATTATAATTTAGCAATATTGCAAATTTCCATTTTAGTCATAAGTATTATTTGGAATTTTGAAGTTTGAGATATTCTATTTTGGTTTTTGAAATTTAAAAAGTAATTTTTTATGAAGTTTTTGCTAATGAACATGCATGTACGAAAACCATTATATTTATAAGATGTGATGGAAAGGAATCTTTGTCATTTTATATATAATGAAGCGCTATCCTTGTTTTTTTTTTTATGTACTACCTCTTGTCCTTAATATAAGACTTTGATTGATTTTTTTAATCCTAAATATAAGATCTCAATCTACTTTGTCTCTCATATTTATACATTTTTTTTTCAAAATAATCCTTCTAACAATGATAGTTTTAGCCAATGCACTTGATTAATAAGGATATTTTAGGAAAAATAACATCTATTTGTTACAAACAACTAACTTAACTTCTTTCCTTAACCTGTTCAAATTAGTCAATTAGCTCTTATAATTAGAACCGGAGGTAGTATAATTGTTTAGACACATGGCCCTTTCAATATTATATTTATTTATTTATTTTCTTTAGTTCACAACTGTATGGGCGGTCGGGTCGATGCATGGAAAAGCTTGGCCTCCCCCAGTCGCTATTCTCCTCCCCCCTCGCTATTCTTAGTCCTCTCCCTATATTTGTCGGCTTCCAATTATTTTCTAACTTCTCTTCTATGAGTGGATCATGATCGGTCCCCAGTATCCCTCATTCCCCGTGCTCCACTTATTTTATTATCTCGTAAAAGTGTGTTTGAGTAAAGTGAGAGTAAAGAAATGAATACAGTAAAGATATCCTGGGTTTTTCCAGAGACTGTTGGTCCTGATTGATACGAAATATTAAAAATAAACAGTAAAGATTGAGACTGAAATTAAAAATTTTGTTAAAAGAATGTTTAGTATAAATGATTACTTGTTAGTTAGGATTGGCAAACCCATATATATGGAATTGGGGAATACCATGAGGGAGATGGTATTTCCAAATCCCACTTACATGGGATTTAATCCCATATAATAAAAAATTATTCATGCTAAATACTTTTTAATGATTTTTGTCAGTTTCAATGCCTATTCTTATCTCTTATTTTTAACAATATATTAAATGGGACCATTCAGTTTAGTGGCACAAGATACTTTAGGAGAATTTTAATCGGGATAATGATAACGATTAGAATTTATTTGAATTTTAGCAATATTTTCATTACAGAAGATAAAATAATTTGAAATCGATATCACAACAATCAATTTATGAAAAAAAATTTATATATTAACTTAGAAAAACAAAATATTAAAAATTTAAATCGTCCAAATTTAATTTAGCCCGTCCAAAAAATGTTGGAACCGTCTTGCTGAGTCCCTTTTTTTTGGGGGGGGGGGGGGAATGTCACAAAATTGTTTCACTAAATTGGTAAAATAGACGGCCATGATGCCGGCTAAAGTAATGATGGCTGGTGTTTCCGTGAGGCATGATTGAGGAGGGAAGAAGGGAATCTCTCCACTTTCATTGTGATTAAATTCCTCTACCATTTTTTTTGCATTCTCATCGTTAGATTAGCTTTCAACAATTTATATTTAAGAAAAAATTTTGGTTAAATTACTTATATCCTTATATCAAAGTTCTCCAATTACATATAGTCATATGTTATCTTCTGTTTCGTGTAATTTATAATTAAATGCCATTAAATATGATATTTCAAAAATAGGACACATGTTTATTGTCCCGTATTTAATATCTTATAAAACTATTATTTTAATATCAACTAACAAAAAAGCATATAAATAAATTTAAATTATTAAAATTTGATGTAGATTGTTCGCATCTGTATATTTTTATTAAAATATTTTATATATCTTTTTATTTTTATAAGATATTAAATTTTAACCATTGAAAGTTAATTTAATAGTAAGGATAAAGGAGGGGAAGCAAGTGGACAATAAGGGAATTGGACAAATTCTTTTCCTGAGATGTAAACTATGCATCTCCTTGTCATTTTGCGTAGGACAAGGACACATTTGAAATCACAATGTACATGTGTGTGTCAGTCAAACATCTTATCGTTTTTTCAAAAGGAAAAAAAAGCTAATAACAGGATATCCTTTATGCTTTTGTTGAGTCGGATTCGCGTGATATTTCTTTTAGGATTAAAAATCCAATATAATATCACGAAAGCAGACAACGTATATTATTTCATTACTATAAAATATGTTATTTTCATATGTTCTGAATACCTTTTTTCATTTATTTTGAGAGAAACATTGATAGAGGAGATATACATAGTAATTATATGTTTGTTTATTTTAAAACAGATAGATATTGGCATCCATATATTTGTCTGTTGGAGAATAGACGAATATAGGCATGCATATTCGTCTATTTTGGCCAAAACAGATGAATATTTTTTTATAAAAAGTAAAAATTTGCATATTGCCAGTTTTTATTTAACTTACAATTATAAAAGCATACATATAACAGAACTAAAACAGATTATAGCAAATAATAATGGTAATTGAGCACAACTAGATTAGATGTTTTCATATAAATAGAATCCACTCAACCCACAATTTTAAGGGTCAAAACATTTAAAATAAATAACATCATAATTAATTAACTTAGTTAAGCAAGAAAAACTAAACACCATTAGTTAGTCATTTAACAGAAGAAAGTTTTAAAACTCAAAAATCTAATAACATCCTAACTTAGTTAAGCAAAAAGAAACTAAGCATCCAAAGAAAAAATTAATTTCAAGCTTACTTGTAATATTAATTAGAATGATTGCAATATTCAACTCAAGCTTTTCAATATAATTTAAAGCGCACTTCTCCTAACACCATCTACCTTCAAAGTAATAAAAATAAAGTTATATACATATATATGATGAAATAGCATCTAAAGCTTTCTAAAATTCAATGTAAAGATTAAACATTGAAAATACTTAACTATAACATTCCAATCAAATTGCTCTCTTAGACATTTTCACAAACACCTTATGTGCATTAAGGTTCAAACAACGTTGAACAATTCCTAAGTGCAATTCTTACCAACAATTAATTTAAATAAGAAACATGCACATCCAGAAACCATTACATTAATTCCTTTCAACATCCTAAAACTCACATAAAAGACACACACACTCATGCCACTTACCTTGTGTTGTAAACAATCTTAAGGTAGAGGAGATCGAATGGCAACTTTTTGGAAGAAAACGTTGCTCCTGGTCATGGGATGACATGGATGAAGAATGGGGAAGAGATGAAGAAGTAAAAAGGGAGAAGGCAAACTTAGTCATCGGCATCAGCACTAGAAAGGAGAAGTAGAAATCTAAAGAAAAGAGAGAAAGAGCTTGCCACAAATGAAGAAGAGAGAAGAAGAAAGGAGAAGGCGTATTTCTAAAGCATGTTCAAATCTGTGCGCTACAAAGATAAAATTTGAATAAAAAAGGACACTGTTTGTCTGTTCTTGAGAGAAATAGATGAGTATGGGGGCTCATGCTCATCTGTTCATCATAACAAAGGAGTATGGTAGCCCATACTCGTCTGTGGCATTTGTTCTTAAGAGAAACAGATGAGTATGGGGGGCTTATACTCATCTGTTCATCATCATAGATGAGTATGGGAGCTCGTACTTGTCTGTTGCAACATAACAGACATGTATGGGCTCTCACACTCATATGTTATGAGGAACAGATAACTGTGAACTCCTATGCTCGTTTGTTTCTTTTTAATAGATGAGTTTGAAGGCCCATATTCTTTTATTTTTCAAAACAGATGAAAATAGGTAACAAAAATGTCCTTATTTGTAGTAGTGTCTTTTCTTATCTCAACATACATATTTTTCATTTTATTCAAATCACTATACTATTGGTAAGCACAATGAAAAATTACGAATATACTCCCTCCAGTTTTTTGGGCCAGTCATATTTTTGTTTCCAAATCTTCTGATTGGTCCTGACATATATATATATATATATAATTTAATTTTAAACACATTTGAGAGGCCGCAATCTCCATCATTTTCGACAGGTGAAAGGAAAGGAAGCTTGGCGTCATGGAAATTATTGTGGAAGTGGGGACACAATAACTATCGCATTTGCAGAATCTGCCAAAACCACTCGTGTTTCACATTTAATTTCCCCGTCCTTAGTTACTTTCCCCCTCAATCAGTCATGTAGTACTCCTCCTATTCTTAATATAAGAACTAATTGTTAGTTATATTAGTTCATATAATATGTTTTGTTTAAAACACCTTAAGCATATTCTTTAATTTCTTCCTTCTCTCTCCTACTTGATTATTATTGAGAAAATACCAATAGGGTTGATTTGAGAAAAAATTGATAAAAATGGAAAATAGATTTTTACATAAAGGACCAATATCAACGCTCAAGTTACATCCTGCATTAAGGATCAGAGGAGTATTTAATAAAAGTCAGCTGTGAAGAAGAGACTGTACGTAGCTGCCTCTATATATATGGAACAATAATGCTATGCAAGAACCATGCACAATCCAAACGCTTGGCTCAATATCTATCACCTTCTAGTGCACAATGAGTTCGCTTGCTACTAAAATCTTCCTCCTTTTCCTGGTTTGGTATGCTTCCATTTCTCTTACCTCTTCTTCCAGTGTGCCTGGTGAGTATTCCCTTTTGAACCTGGATCTAGACAATCTCGTTTCTGACAAACAAGTGTTCCATCTATTCGAAATCTGGAAGAAGGAGACAGGACGAGAATACCAAACTTTGGGAGAGGAGGAGTAAGAGTAAGATTTGAAATCTTCAAAAGCAACTTGAAGGAAATCAGAGAGAAAAATGCAGAAAGGAAGTCAGCCAGTGACTACAGCTTGGGTTTGAACGAATTCTCAGATATGACGTACGAAGAGTTCAGCAAAATGTACTTGCATGAGACAGAGGAACCCATAACGGAAATCAACAATAGCGAAATGATATTGAACGACGCATCATGTCCAGATGCACCCTCTTCCTGGGATTGGAGGACCAAAGGAGCTGTAACTCCTGTTAAAAACCAAGGCAGATGTGGTAAGTTCAAATTTGCTTCGTTCTTCTGTTATAATCTAATTGCAGCATATAATAGGAGCATATAATAGCAAATCAAATTCATTTTTGTAGGTGGTTGTTGGGCATTCTCTGCGACCGGAGCTATGGAAGGTATAAATCAGATAGTCTCTCAACGGCTTCTAGAACTTTCTGAACAACAACTCATATCTTGCTCTACAAATAATGGCTGCAAAGGAGGGTGGTACGTTAATGGATTTAAATATGTCATCAACAATGGTGGTATTGCCTCAGAAAAAGCTTATCCATATGCAGCTGACGATAGTGCTTGCAATTCTAAAGCGGTTAGTGTTTAGACCTGTGTGAACTAATTGGGTAGTTTAAATATATGTAATTTTCTTAATTATGGTTTTACTCTTATTCTTATTTTACTTTGATGCAGGCTGGAAACACAATTGCTACTATCGATGGCTATAATTATTGGTCTCAGAAACCTATGTCTGAAAGTTCTCTCCGTTGTTATGTTTACAAGCAACCTGTTAGTGTTTCCATATATGCAAGCCCACATTTTAAGTCCTACGAAAGTGTAAGTCATATTTTCATTACTTCATCATCATATCTCTACCATCCAACAACACATATTTGAAAAGTAATTGCTGTGACAGGGAATCTTTAATGGAGACGATTGCTCAGGCATCAGTTCATCATGCAAACACAATCATGCTGTATTAATCGTAGGATATGGTTCAACCAGTGATGGTCAAGATTACTGGATTGTTAAAAACTCATGGGGAACCACCTGGGGACAAAGTGGTTACATACTCATCAAAAGAAACACCGGTGCTACTCGGGGAGTATGTAACATAAATTGTTCTGGCGCATACCCAACCAAGGCGAAGAAAGAACCTACCTTGAAGCTTGCCACTTCCATATGAAGCACGCCCTCCAGGAACAATATACAAAGCCAGGCAATATAAAGCCTCCAGAAAGACACAAGTTAGGTGTTGTACCATGCTTGTATTGGGTATAAATAAATGGCAAATCATTTGCTGTGGAATAAATAAGCCTAGTGGCGATATATAGTTATGTGTGCCGTGGAATAAAGCTTACTGATGAGAGCATTTGTTGTTTGTCTTGGGGGTTCCTGATCAAAAATAAATCCAAGCAATGTAATATAGTGCAAAACTCAGATCGTTTCACTTTGAGGAGCCTTTATTTGAAATCCTAAGCAAACTACGTATCAAAAACAAAAAATTGACTTGGAAGGAATTGATTTTCTTTTTAATTAACTAATTGGAAAAATTTAAAAGGATACAAAATGAGTAAATAATTTTTGGATTTTTAGTTTATAAAATGGATATGAATGAAATAAGCAAAGTGAATTAACAAGTGACAGCAAATAGAAAAGCAATCATCTAGCACAATGATTAAAGCTATCATTACTTCAATTAATTTGGGAGTTGGCTAAATTCAAAAGACTCCAAAGGGTCACCCCTTAGACTTAGTTTAATTAGAATAATCAACACCAAGCCACCTTGCATATTAATTATTCACAATTAAACTGTTTCAGCACAATTAGTCAAAAAGAATCAAAGAAAAACAAGTAACATTTTTAGTCCAATAACCAAACCACCTTGAATTACCATTGAATGTTCACAATAATTTCAAAATAATCTGACCTAGTATAATGTAAAGAAATTAAAGCTAATCACACTATAATGTTAAATGCTAATCAGAGATTCCAGCAACTACAATCAACCTCAATACAAATATAAATCATCACAGTCCATTCAAACATCATAAAATTCATTTGAAGACCTAGAAATCACAAATACAATGAAAGAAGTAAAGATTAGAAGAGTTGAAACTCCCCTTTGAAGGTTTAAGTTCAAGCCATAACCATTGCTCTAGAGAATTGGAAGTATTTAGCTGCTCCTAATAACCATCACTACAGCTTCGCCAAAATTCCAATTCGGTACAGCCATGAAGAACAATGAAGATGGAATTTGGAGGTGTGATTTCACCGTGCAAGCTCATGTTTTTCGGTCTCTGGTTCTGTCACGCCGTCGCTGATCTCTTCTTTTTCTGTGCCGTCGCTGATCTGTCTCTACCACCAGGAAGAAGTAGTGGAGAAGAAAGAAGAAGAGATGCTGTCGATGGAAGATGAAAACTCAGGGGAGAGGAAGTGTGATTGCCGTGAAGCTCTGGTCCTTCGTTCTCTCTTCCTCGCCGCTGGTCCTCTCTCATGCCGTCACTCTATTCACTCAGCTATCTCTCGCCTCCAACATCCCCCCGAATCCAAGATGATGATAATGAATCTGAAATAGGGTAGGAGCAAAACGCAACGTCTTGCTCCACCTTTTTTTTTTTTAAGTTTATTTTTATTATATTATATATTTTTTTTTTTTTTTCATTTTTATTTTTAAATCTTCCAAACACCTGTAATCAAAATTCAAGAATAAGGTAGTATTAATTGTCCTCAAAAATTGCTTATTCACAATTAAATTAAAATATGTCAATTTTGCCTCTCTAAAATGATAATTCAAAATAAAACATATTAATCAATTAACAATCAATTAAGACCAAAAAGACTAATTAAGTTAACAAAACCCATATAAAAGATATCAAAATATAAAAATAATTGAATTTGTCACTTACATATGTTCAATTAAGAATGAAAGCTCTCCCTCTGTACATATTTACTTCTCCTTCTGATCTTCATATTGAATTAGAGCGCACTGATAAAAAATGAAGGTAAGTAGGTAATCTGTTATGAAAACTTGATGTTGCTTTTACGTGGATTAATAAGTTCTAAGTAAATTGTAACCCAAATAAATCTTAACTGGCCCAACACAAGTGAGTTTGAGATCAATTGAACTAAAGACATGCAAATGACAAAATAAACTTGAGTGACATGTTTTATATATTATGATGCGAAAAGTTGGGACACTGATTTTTTTTCCAGGTATTTCAAATGGAATTGATTTCCTCTTTTTGCCTTGCTCTTAATAGTAGTATGGTGTTTGATAATCACAAAATACACTTTTAAAAAGTGCTTTTATTCAAACCAAAGCAAAAGTCTTCTCACATTTACTTTATATACTATAAAATTACTTTTAAAACCATGATTTGGTTTTCTTTTAAACACCCCTTAGGACTCTTTCTCACAGCATCTTGTGAATCACTAATGTTTAGTAATCATTTCCTTCGAAATAATTCATAATTTTTTATACAATTGATCAAGAGACATAACCAACAATGAATTTGACAAGACTCTCCTTCCCTTGTTCCTTATTCCATGGGTGGAGAGTCAGGGCACTTTCAAAAATTATTTGTCTCTCTATGAACGTCGGCAGACCGGCAAAAAAGGGGAAGTAATTTACTTCAAAGAGAATCCTCCCTCCAGTTATTTATATAAACTTTAATTTCTTGAATAGATATGGTCTTTTTTTATAAGCTACTCCCTCCATCCCTTATTAAAAGATCCAATTTTTTAAATGGGTCTAGCTCTCTTTATAAGATTCTCTTTAAGTTTGTCTGAGCATTAATACATATTACTAATTTTACCCCTAGTTTAATCTATTTAATACATTCTCTTTTTTATTTATCTCGCTATTACTCTCTCACATTTATCTATTTTTATATAGGGGTATATTTGGAAAAAAATATATTTGCTACATATTAATTGCTTTTAACTAATTTTAATCATTTTTTTAAATCATGCAAATTTTTTAAAAGGATCTTCTAATAAGGGATGGAAGGAGTATACTTTGGAGATATTTGAATATTTAATTTATTTTTCATTTTTTCCATTTTTATGTCAAACCGCTTGTCATTCAAAAAAATATTAAAAAAAAATATATCCTTTATACTTGTTGGCCTTATGGATTGGCGTCGCACTTTGTTAAGATGAAAAATCCTTTATTTCATTCTTCACAAATTACACCAGGCTAGACAAAATATATTCGCAATCTTTTAATGTTGTCATGTGTTGTAAGATTCGATATGTATTCGGATCAATTACTTTCAGATGGTATATAACATGATATGCAATAATTAGAGTGATGTGTTATACTCCTCTAGTCCTAAATATATAATACCCATTTTGGAGTATAAATTACACTGCAAAATGGGTCTTATATTTAAGACTAGAAGGAGTATTATTTTTTATTTCTCTTCCTCCAAATCACTCTCAACTGCTTTTTTTTCCTAATTAATATAGATCCAAACTAACTTACATATGACATGGTCGAGGAGGACATGCATAACTTTTTTAAGACCACATGCATAATTTTTTTTTCTTTGTTGAGCTCATGGTATCTATGCCAGTAGAAGTGACTAATATGCTCACACTGTGCTTTAGTGCTGATCATGAGACCTTCTCCATACACACGCCAGGGATCAAACTCCTGAATAGATGCTTAAAAATAATCTACTAAGTACTGACTGTGTTATCCACACACATAATACTCCTCCAGTCTTAAATATAAGACACACTTTGTATTATAATTTATACTATAAAGTGGGTCTTATATTTATGACCGGAGGAGTATTTTACTTCAAGATCCTTGCCAACCAAAAACTCCTAAATCAACGGAACTGTCCACTGCATAGGGTTAACTTGAATACAACAGGTGAGAATTATTTCGCATTTATGAAGAGAATCCAAGTGCCCTTAAGGAACAAGCTCGTTAAAGTTTAAACCGACACACAATCCCATGCCGGATGACAGGATCCGTTGGTTTAGGGCTTTTAATTAAAGTCAACAATATTAAAATAAAATACTGCGCAACGTGTAAAACAGGAAAATAGGATAACTTTTTCATTTTAAGGATACATTTAATGACTAAACTTTTATTTCTTGGCATCTAAAAAAAGTTAACCAACTTTTTATATTATGGACTGGAGAGAGTAGGAATTTTTGGTTGTTGCTATGCATAGGTATTTTATTTTTGGTACATAAGAAAAGTTAATCAGTTTCTTATATTATGAACAGGAGGAGAGTAGCATTTTTTTGGCTATGCATAGGTATTTTATTTCTTGGTATGTGAGAATATTTAACCAATTTTTATATTACGAATAAGAAAAAATAGTTTTTTTTAATTACAAAACAAACTAAAGGATTACAGCAGGCCAAAAAAGGGCCCCAACTATCCAGGCATCGACATGAAAATCAGAGGCCCATCGTGCACAACAATGGAAACACAGCCCAAACATAAGGAACTGAAACAACAAACCTAGAGAAATCCCATAGTGGGGCCCGTAACACTGCAAGTTTGAAAGAATGACAAAGCTATTTTTTCTTGCTATTCACAACTTCCGTTTAGGTATTTAGGTATTGATTACATTCTATAAACTATTAACAACTTCATTTAACAAGCAGCAAGATCAATCTTGCAGAGTCATTCACAGCTTCTGTTTATATATTGACGACATTTCATTGTTTGCTAACAACTTTCGTATAGTAAGTAATAATGTCGCTCTTTATGTCATTCTATTAGCTACATTTCATTAGCTATTACAAACAAAAATATAGTCAATACTTTATTACCAAAAAAATATTTGTAATTTGTCACTAATTCAGTTAGTGATGAAAAAAAATTCTCATCGGCTATTTGTCAGTAATTTCATTTATAAATGAAGATTCCATCGTTAAATTTTTCCCATAATCACATTTTGTTGGGTTAATGTGCAAATTTACTCTAAAAGTTTTTACTCAGGAGTATTGGTTATCCATAATTTTTTTGGGAGGAAATTTGTCCTAGAAGTTTAAATCATAGCAATATTGCCCCTCACTATGTTAAAATGTTAACAGTCAACGTAAGTTTTTTAACGGTAGAGAAAAATATTGTTACAATTTTAAACTTTCTAGACAAATTTGCTTCCAAAAAGTTATGGGTACCCAATACTCTGAGTGAAAACTTTTGATGTAAATTTGTACCTTAACCCCATTTTTGTTGTAGCAAGACTCTGTATGATGGATGTAAATATGTGTAGTTTCTAGTTGTCACTACTTCTGGTTCTTAATGTAAGACCTCGTTTAACTTTTATTTTGGTTCTAAATATAAGATTTCAGTCCATTTTGTCTCTCATATTTATCTATTTTTTCTCAAGATAGTCATTGTAATAATGATAGTTTTAACCAATACACTTGATCAGTAAGTATATTTTGAGAAAGACAATACCTATTTATTACAAATAACTCACTTAACTAGTTTTCTTAATTTACTCAAATTAGTTAGTTAGCTCTTATATTAAGGATCGGATGTAGTTTTTGTTAGGTTCTTTAGTTAAATCATAGCAACTCGAAGCAGGGGATTTGTAGAGACTTTGGAAGATTGAAAACCAAAAGAGGATGAGGAAGATGAATGGACCAGAGGCATAGCAAGTTTGAGAATGAAGGAGGAAAGAAAACGGCTTGAGAAATCCAATGCAAGGCTCTCAAGCAGGGATGGTGCCTAGGTCTTTGTCGGTCAAGGATGAAGATGATGTTGACGTGGAAGATAGAGACGAAAAAATTTCGCTGTTAACAAGT
>NW_021635154.1:0-50496 GCF_004799145.2 Neltuma alba
TTGAGCTACAATAATTGAGTTGGGATAACGACTAAGGAATTAAGGGGTATTTGTTAAAAAGTACTTTATATAAATTGAAATAAATTTTTATGATATATTTATCTCGCGCTCCGTAAAATCATATCTAAAATCTTGTTTTAAAGCATGTTGTAATACAATACACAATATACGATAATAAAATAATATAATGTCTCATTGTTATAGTTGGTCTTTATTTTGATTTTGTTATTTTTAGTTTCAAATTATAAATTTTAGTTCCTAAGTACTATCATTCTAAAACATTAATTCTTATATTTTAATTAAAATTTAAACTATTTTATTTATTGAGAGGCTAAAAAAACCATTAGTTGAATTTATAAATATTAAAATCAAAATAAGCGTAATATAAACTATAATGACCAAACACTATAGTAACCCAAAAATAGAATATAACACTCATATATTATTTTTCTGATACAATTTTTTTAATTATATTTAATATTTTAATTTTATTTATGATTCCTAGATACGTTATAAATAAAATTATGACATCAGAACATATCAAAATGGTGGATGTACCAAAGTTATTAGATGAAAGGATGTTATTTTACATTTTAGATATAGGGCTATAGCATGTCATGGAATGTTTTTTTGGCACATAATAATCGTTTGCGGGCGTGGCACTTCCAGTCATTGTCCCTGTCTCCTTCATTTTTTTGGGCATTGGATGGGCGGTCGCTGGGTGGACGGTTGTGGGAAGCTTAAAGATCACTTATTTTAGCCTGTGGTCCCCACTTTTCGTCGTTGGACCCACGTCTTCTATCATGTTTGATGCTTCCCAGAGGTCGCCCGTGACTTGCAGGGTGCGTCGTCGTATAAGCAGTAACCCTATGCATATCAAATTCTTTTTTTTTTTTTTTCTTTTTTAATAATTTTAAAATTTTGAAAATATGCGGGAAGATCATGATTTGAACCATTTAATATACTACCAACAGTTTTAATAACACTTTATTTCATCACTTTATCAACACTATTCACAACAATTCCTTTTGACAATATCAACCGAAAAAAATATAGGAATAAGAGGGTCATGGTGCAAAAGAGGTGTTGGAAATAATATTGGTGAAATGGTGAAAGTCTATATTGAAATGTTATAAATGACATCAGAATGTAGTAAATGATTTATAACAAGGCCTTTTTCCTTGTATTTTTCCGAATGTTGAATTTGTAAATTGTAAATGACATTGTTAAAAGTTGTTATTAAACTCATTACAAGGGTCATATTATAGTGGGAAAATTACAATAAGATCATAAGAAAGGGATTTAATTACTTTAAAGTTTATTGATAAGTGAAGAGTAACCAATTACAAATTTTAAAATAAGAAATGACAACAGGTTCAGGTTGGTCACTTGTTATTATAACTTTTTTAATAATTAAATTTCTTCCTTGTAGTAATTCTCTCTATTATAATTTAGCAATATTGCAAATTTCCATTTTAGTCATAAGTATTTATTTGGAATTTTGAAGTTTGAGATATTCTATTTTGGTTTTTGAAATTTAAAAAGTAATTTTTTATGAAGTTTTTGCTAATGAACATGCATGTACGAAAACCATTATATTTATAAGATGTGATGGAAAGGAATCTTTGTCATTTTATATATAATGAAGCGCTATCCTTGTTTTTTTTTTTTTATGTACTACCTCTTGTCCTTAATATAAGACTTTGATTGATTTTTTTAATCCTAAATATAAGATCTCAATCTACTTTGTCTCTCATATTTATACATTTTTTTTTCAAAATAATCCTTCTAACAATGATAGTTTTAGCCAATGCACTTGATTAATAAGGATATTTTAGGAAAAATAACATCTATTTGTTACAAACAACTAACTTAACTTCTTTCCTCAACCTGTTCAAATTAGTCAATTAGCTCTTATAATTAGAACCGGAGGTAGTATAATTGTTTAGACACATGGCCCTTTCAATATTATATTTATTTATTTATTTTCTTTAGTTCACAACTGTATGGGCGGTCGTGGTCGATGCATGGAAAAGCTTGGCCTCCCCCAGTCGCTATTCTCCTCCCCCCTCGCTATTCTTAGTCCTCTCCCTATATTTGTCGGCTTCCAATTATTTTCTAACTTCTCTTCTATGAGTGGATCATGATCGGTCCCCAGTATCCCTCATTCCCCGTGCTCCACTTATTTTATTATCTCGTAAAAGTGTGTTTGAGTAAAGTGAGAGCAAAGAAATGAATACAGTAAAGATATCCTGGGTTTTTCCAGAGACTGTTGGTCCTGATTGATACGAAATATTAAAAATAAACAGTAAAGATTGAGACTGAAATTAAAAAATTTTGTTAAAAGAATGTTTAGTATAAATGATTACTTGTTAGTTAGGATTGGCAAACCCATATATATGGAATTGGGGAATACCATGAGGGAGATGGTATTTCCAAATCCCACTTACATGGGATTTAATCCCATATAATAAAAAATTATTCATGCTAAATACTTTTTAATGATTTTTGTCAGTTTCAATGCCTATTCTTATCTCTTATTTTAACAATATATTAAATGGGACCATTCAGTTTAGTGGCACAAGATACTTTAGGAGAATTTTAATCGGGATAATGATAACGATTAGAATTTATTTGAATTTTAGCAATATTTTCATTACAGAAGATAAAATAATTTGAAATCGATATCACAACAATCAATTTATGAAAAAAAATTTATATATTAACTTAGAAAAACAAAATATTAAAAATTTAAATCGTCCAAATTTAATTTAGCCCGTCCAAAAAATGTTGGAACCGTCTTGCTGAGTCCCTTTTTTTTGGGGGGGGGGGGGGAATGTCACAAAATTGTTTCACTAAATTGGTAAAATAGACGGCCATGATGCCGGCTAAAGTAATGATGGCTGGTGTTTCCGTGAGGCATGATTGAGGAGGGAAGAAGGGAATCTCTCCACTTTCATTGTGATTAAATTCCTCTACCATTTTTTTTGCATTCTCATCGTTAGATTAGCTTTCAACAATTTATATTTAAGAAAAAATTTTGGTTAAATTACTTATATCCTTATATCAAAGTTCTCCAATTACATATAGTCATATGTTATCTTCTGTTTCGTGTAATTTATAATTAAATGCCATTAAATATGATATTTCAAAAATAGGACACATGTTTATTGTCCCGTATTTAATATCTTATAAAACTATTATTTTAATATCAACTAACAAAAAAGCATATAAATAAATTTAAATTATTAAAATTTGATGTAGATTGTTCGCATCTGTATATTTTTATTAAAATATTTTATATATCTTTTTATTTTTATAAGATATTAAATTTTAACCATTGAAAGTTAATTTAATAGTAAGGATAAAGGAGGGGAAGCAAGTGGACAATAAGGGAATTGGACAAATTCTTTTCCTGAGATGTAAACTATGCATCTCCTTGTCATTTTGCGTAGGACAAGGACACATTTGAAATCACAATGTACATGTGTGTGTCAGTCAAACATCTTATCGTTTTTTCAAAAGGAAAAAAAAGCTAATAACAGGATATCCTTTATGCTTTTGTTGAGTCGGATTCGCGTGATATTTCTTTTAGGATTAAAAATCCAATATAATATCACGAAAGCAGACAACGTATATTATTTCATTACTATAAAATATGTTATTTTCATATGTTCTGAATACCTTTTTTCATTTATTTTGAGAGAAACATTGATAGAGGAGATATACATAGTAATTATATGTTTGTTTATTTTAAAACAGATAGATATTGGCATCCATATATTTGTCTGTTGGAGAATAGACGAATATAGGCATGCATATTCGTCTATTTTGGCCAAAACAGATGAATATTTTTTTATAAAAAGTAAAAATTTGCATATTGCCAGTTTTTATTTAACTTACAATTATAAAAGCATACATATAACAGAACTAAAACAGATTATAGCAAATAATAACGGTAATTGAGCACAACTAGATTAGATGTTTTCATATAAATAGAATCCACTCAACCCACAATTTTAAGGGTCAAAACATTTAAAATAAATAACATCATAATTAATTAACTTAGTTAAGCAAGAAAAACTAAACACCATTAGTTAGTCATTTAACAGAAGAAAGTTTTAAAACTCAAAAATCTAATAACATCCTAACTTAGTTAAGCAAAAAGAAACTAAGCATCCAAAGAAAAAATTAATTTCAAGCTTACTTGTAATATTAATTAGAATGATTGCAATATTCAACTCAAGCTTTTCAATATAATTTAAAGCGCACTTCTCCTAACACCATCTACCTTCAAAGTAATAAAAATAAAGTTATATACATATATATGATGAAATAGCATCTAAAGCTTTCTAAAATTCAATGTAAAGATTAAACATTGAAAATACTTAACTATAACATTCCAATCAAATTGCTCTCTTAGACATTTTCACAAACACCTTATGTGCATTAAGGTTCAAACAACGTTGAACAATTCCTAAGTGCAATTCTTACCAACAATTAATTTAAATAAGAAACATGCACATCCAGAAACCATTACATTAATTCCTTTCAACATCCTAAAACTCACATAAAAGACACACACACTCATGCCACTTACCTTGTGTTGTAAACAATCTTAAGGTAGAGGAGATCGAATGGCAACTTTTTGGAAGAAAACGTTGCTCTTGGTCATGGGATGACATGGATGAAGAATGGGGAAGAGATGAAGAAGTAAAAAGGGAGAAGGCAAACTTAGTCATCGGCATCAGCACTAGAAAGGAGAAGTAGAAATCTAAAGAAAAGAGAGAAAGAGCTTGCCACAAATGAAGAAGAGAGAAGAAGAGAGGAGAAGGCGTATTTCTAAAGCATGTTCAAATCTGTGCGCTACAAAGATAAAATTTGAATAAAAAAGGACACTGTTTGTCTGTTCTTGAGAGAAATAGATGAGTATGGGGGCTCATGCTCATCTGTTCATCATAACAAAGGAGTATGGTAGCCCATACTCGTCTGTGGCATTTGTTCTTAAGAGAAACAGATGAGTAGGGGGGGCTTATACTCATCTGTTCATCATCATAGATGAGTATGGGAGCCCGTACTTGTCTGTTGCAACATAACAGACATGTATGGGCTCTCACACTCATATGTTATGAGGAACAGATAACTGTGAACTCCTATACTCGTTTGTTTCTTTTTAATAGATGAGTTTGAAGGCCCATATTCTTTTATTTTTCAAAACAGATGAAAATAGGTAACAAAAATGTCCTTATTTGTAGTAGTGTCTTTTCTTATCTCAACATACATATTTTTCATTTTATTCAAATCACTATACTATTGGTAAGCACAATGAAAAATTACGAATATACTCCCTCCAGTTTTTTGGGCCAGTCATATTTTTGTTTCCAAATCTTCTGATTGGTCCTGACATATATATATATATATATATAATTTAATTTTAAACACATTTGAGAGGCCGCAATCTCCATCATTTTCGACAGGTGAAAGGAAAGGAAGCTTGGCGTCATGGAAATTATTGTGGAAGTGGGGACACAATAACTATCGCATTTGCAGAATCTGCCAAAACCACTCGTGTTTCACATTTAATTTCCCCGTCCTTAGTTACTTTCCCCCTCAATCAGTCATGTAGTACTCCTCCTATTCTTAATATAAGAACTAATTGTTAGTTATATTAGTTCATATAATATGTTTTGTTTAAAACACCTTAAGCATATTCTTTAATTTCTTCCTTCTCTCTCCTACTTGATTATTATTGAGAAAATACCAATAGGGTTGATTTGAGAAAAAATTGATAAAAATGAAAAATAGATTTTTACATAAAGGACCAATATCAACGCTCAAGTTACATCCTGCATTAAGGATCAGAGGAGTATTTAATAAAAGTCAGCTGTGAAGAAGAGACTGTACGTAGCTGCCTCTATATATATGGAACAATAATGCTATGCAAGAACCATGCACAATCCAAACGCTTGGCTCAATATCTATCACCTTCTAGTGCACAATGAGTTCGCTTGCTACTAAAATCTTCCTCCTTTTCCTGGTTTGGTATGCTTCCATTTCTCTTACCTCTTCTTCCAGTGTGCCTGGTGAGTATTCCCTTTTGAACCTGGATCTAGACAATCTCGTTTCTGACAAACAAGTGTTCCATCTATTCGAAATCTGGAAGAAGGAGACAGGACGAGAATACCAAACTTTGGGAGAGGAGGCAGTAAGATTTGAAATCTTCAAAAGCAACTTGAAGGAAATCAGAGAGAAAAATGCAGAAAGGAAGTCAGCCAGTGACTACAGCTTGGGTTTGAACGAATTCTCAGATATGACGTACGAAGAGTTCAGCAAAATGTACTTGCATGAGACAGAGGAACCCATAACGGAAATCAACAATAGCGAAATGATATTGAACGACGCATCATGTCCAGATGCACCCTATTCCTGGGATTGGAGGACCAAAGGAGCTGTAACTCCTGTTAAAAACCAAGGCAGATGTGGTAAGTTCAAATTTGCTTCGTTGTTCTGTTATAATCTAATTGCAGCATATAATAGGAGCATATAATAGCAAATCAAATTGATTTTTGTAGGTGGTTGTTGGGCATTCTCTGCGACCGGAGCTATGGAAGGTATAAATCAGATAGTCTCTCAACGGCTTCTAGAACTTTCTGAACAACAACTCATATCTTGCTCTACAAATAATGGCTGCAAAGGAGGGTGGTACGTTAATGGATTTAAATATGTCATCAACAATGGTGGTATTGCCTCAGAAAAAGCTTATCCATATGCAGCTGACGATAGTGCTTGCAATTCTAAAGCGGTTAGTGTTTAGACCTGTGTGAACTAATTGGGTAGTTTAAATATATGTAATTTTCTTAATTATGGTTTTACTCTTATTCTTATTTTACTTTGATGCAGGCTGGAAACACAATTGCTACTATCGATGGCTATAATTATTGGTCTCAGAAACCTATGTCTGAAAGTTCTCTCCGTTGTTATGTTTACAAGCAACCTGTTAGTGTTTCCATATATGCAAGCCCACATTTTAAGTCCTACGAAAGTGTAAGTCATATTTTCATTACTTCATCATCATATCTCTACCATCCAACAACACATATTTGAAAAGTAATTGCTGTGACAGGGAATCTTTAATGGAGACGATTGCTCAGGCATCAGTTCATCATGCAAACACAATCATGCTGTATTAATCGTAGGATATGGTTCAACCAGTGATGGTCAAGATTACTGGATTGTTAAAAACTCATGGGGAACCACCTGGGGACAAAGTGGTTACATACGCATCAAAAGAAACACCGGTGCTACTCGGGGAGTATGTAACATAAATTGTTCTGGCGCATACCCAACCAAGGCGAAGAAAGAACCTACCTTGAAGCTTGCCACTTCCATATGAAGCACGCCCTCCAGGAACAATATACAAAGCCAGGCAATATAAAGCCTCCAGAAGGACACAAGTTAGGTGTTGTACCATGCTTGTATTGGGTATAAATAAATGGCAAATCATTTGCTGTGGAATAAATAAGCCTAGTGGCGATATATAGTTATGTGTGCCGTGGAATAAAGCTTACTGATGAGAGCATTTGTTGTTTGTCTTGGGGTTCCTGATCAAAAATAAATCCAAGCAATGTAATATAGTGCAAAACTCAGATCGTTTCACTTTGAGGAGCCTTTATTTGAAATCCTAAGCAAACTACGTATCAAAAACAAAAAATTGACTTGGAAGGAATTGATTTTCTTTTTAATTAACTAATTGGAAAAATTTAAAAGGATACAAAATGAGTAAATAATTTTTGGATTTTTAGTTTATAAAATGGATATGAATGAAATAAGCAAAGTGAATTAACAAGTGACAGCAAATAGAAAAGCAATCATCTAACACAATGATTAAAGCTATCATTACTTCAATTAATTTGGGAGTTGGCTAAATTCAAAAGACTCCAAGGGTCACCCCTTAGACTTAGTTTAATTAGAATAATCAACACCAAGCCACCTTGCATATTAATTATTCACAATTAAACTGTTTCAGCACAATTAGTCAAAAAGAATCAAAGAAAAACAAGTAACATTTTTAGTCCAATAACCAAACCACCTTGAATTACCATTGAATGTTCACAATAATTTCAAAATAATCTGACCTAGTATAATGTAAAGAAATTAAAGCTAATCACACTATAATGTTAAATGCTAATCAGAGATTCCAGCAACTACAATCAACCTCAATACAAATATAAATCATCACAGTCCATTCAAACATCATAAAATTCATTTTAAGACCTAGAAATCACAAATACAATGAAAGAAGTAAAGATTAGAAGAGTTGAAACTCCCCTTTGAAGGTTTAAGTTCAAGCCATAACCATTGCTCTAGAGAATTGGAAGTATTTAGCTGCTCCTAATAACCATCACTACAGCTTCACCAAAATTCCAATTCGGTACAGCCATGAAGAACAATGAAGATGGAATCTGGAGGTGTGATTTCACCGTGCAAGCTCACTGTTTTTCGGTCTCTGGTTCTGTCACGCCGTCGCTGATCTCTTCTTTTTCTGTGCCGTCGCTGATCTGTCTCTACCACCAGGAAGAAGTAGTGGAGAAGAAAGAAGAAGAGATGCTGTCGATGGAAGATGAAAACTCAGGGGAGAGGAAGTGTGATTGCCGTGAAGCTCTGGTCCTTCGTTCTCTCTTCCTCGCCGCTGGTCCTCTCTCATGCCGTCACTCTATTCACTCAGCTATCTCTCGCCTCCAACATCCCCCCGAATCCAAGATGATGATAATGAATCTGAAATAGGGTAGGAGCAAAACGCAACGTCTTGCTCCACCTTTTTTTTTTTAAGTTTATTTTTATTATATATATATATATATTTTTTTTTTTTTCATTTTTATTTTTAAATCTTCCAAACACCTGTAATCAAAATTCAAGAATAAGGTAGTATTAATTGTCCTCAAAAATTGCTTATTCACAATTAAATTAAAATATGTCAATTTTGCCTCTCTAAAATGATAATTCAAAATAAAACATATTAAATCAATTAACAATCAATTAAGACCAAAAAGACTAATTAAGTTAACAAAACCCATATAAAAGATATCAAAATATATAAAATAATTGAATTTGTCACTTACATATGTTCAATTAAGAATGAAAGCTCTCCCTCTGTACATATTTACTTCTCCTTCTGATCTTCATATTGAATTAGAGCGCACTGATAAAACATGAAGGTAAGTAGGTAATCTGTTATGAAAACTTGATGTTGCTTTTACGTGGATTAATAAGTTCTAAGTAAATTGTAACCCAAATAAATCTTAACTGGCCCAACACAAGTGAGTTTGAGATCAAATTGAACTAAAGACATGCAAATGACAAAATAAACTTGAGTGACATGTTTTATATATTATGATGCGAAAAGTTGGGACACTGATTTTTTTTCCAGGTATTTCAAATGGAATTGATTTCCTCTTTTTGCCTTGCTCTTAATAGTAGTATGGTGTTTGATAATCACAAAATACACTTTTAAAAAGTGCTTTTATTCAAACCAAAGCAAAAGTCTTCTCACATATTTACTTTATATACTATAAAATTACTTTTAAAACCATGATTTGGTTTTCTTTTAAACACCCCTTAGGACACTTTCTCACAGCATCTTGTGAATCACTAATGTTTAGTAATCATTTCCTTCGAAATAATTCATAATTTTTTATACAATTGATCAAGAGACATAACCAACAATGAATTTGACAAGACTCTCCTTCCCTTGTTCCTTATTCCATGGGTGGAGAGTCAGGGCACTTTCAAAAATTATTTGTCTCTCTATGAACGTCGGCAGACCGGCAAAAAAGGGGAAGTAATTTACTTCAAAGAGAATCCTCCCTCCAGTTATTTATATAAACTTTAATTTCTTGAATAGATATGGTCTTTTTTTTTAAGCTACTCCCTCCATCCCTTATTAAAAGATCCAATTTTTTAAATGGGTCTAGCTCTCTTTATAAGATTCTCTTTAAGTTTGTCTGAGCATTGAATACATATTACTAATTTTACCCCTAGTTTAATCTATTTAATACATTCTCTTTCTTTATTTATCTCGCTATTACTCTCTCACATTTATCTATTTTTATATAGGGGTATATTTGGAAAAAATTATATTTGCTACATATTAATTGCTTTTAACTAATTTTAATCATTTTTTTAAATCATGCAATTTAGTTAAAAGGATCTTCTAATAAGGGATGGAAGGAGTATACTTTGGAGATATTTGAATATTTAATTTATTTTTTCATTTTTTCCATTTTTATATCAAACCGCTTGTCATTCAAAAAAATATTAAAAAAAATATATCCTTTATACACTTGTTGGCCTTATGGATTGGCGTCGCACTTTGTTAAGATGAAAAATCCTTTATTTCATTCTTCACAAATTACACCAGGCTAGACAAAATATATTCGCAATCTTTTAATGTTGTCATGTGTTGTAAGATTCGATATGTATTCGGATCAATTACTTTCAGATGGTATATAACATGATATGCAATAATTAGAGTGATGTGTTATACTCCTCTAGTCCTAAATATATAATACCCATTTTGGAGTATAAATTACACTGCAAAATAGGTCTTATATTTAAGACTAGAAGGAGTATTATTTTTTATTTCTCTTCTCCAAATCACTCTCAACTGCTTTTTTTTCCTAATTAATATAGATCCAAACTAACTTACATATGACATGGTCGAGGAGGACATGCATAACTTTTTTAAGACCACATGCATAATTTTTTTTTCTTTTGTTGAGCTCATGGTATCTATGCCAGTAGAAGTGACTAATATGCTCACACTGTGCTTTAGTGCTGATCATGAGACCTTCTCCATACACACGCCAGGGATCAAACTCCTGAATAGATGCTTAAAAATAATCTACATAAGTACTGACTGTGTTATCCACACACATAATACTCCTTCAGTCTTAAATATAAGACACACTTTGTATTATAATTTATACTATAAAGTGGGTCTTATATTTATGACCGGAGGAGTATTTTACTTCAAGATCCTTGCCAACCAAAAAATCCTAAATCAACGGAACTGTCCACTGCATAGGGTTAACTTGAATACAACAGGTGAGAATTATTTCGCATTTATGAAGAGAATCCAAGTGCCCTTAAGGAACAAGCTCGTTAAAGTTTAAACCGACACACAATCCCATGCCGGATGACAGGATCCGTTGGTTTAGGGCTTTTAATTAAAGTCAACAATATTAAAATAAAATACTGCGCAACGTGTAAAACAGGAAAATAGGATAACTTTTTCATTTTAAGGATACATTTAATGACTAAACTTTTATTTCTTGGCATCTAAAAAAAGTTAACCAACTTTTTATAGTATGGACTGGAGAGAGTAGGAACTTTTGGTTGTTGCTATGCATAGGTATTTTATTTTTTGGTACATAAGAAAAGTTCATCAGTTTCTTATATTATGAACAGGAGGGAGTAGCATTTTTTTGGCTATGCATAGGTATTTTATTTCTTGGTATGTGAGAATATTTAACCAATTTTTTATATTACGAATAAGAAAAAATAGTTTTTTTTAATTACAAAACAAACTAAAGGATTACAGCAGGCCAAAAAAGGGCCCCAACTATCCAGGCATCGACATGAAAATCAGAGGCCCATCGTGCACAACAATGGAAACACAGCCCAAACATAAGGAACTGAAACAACAAACCTAGAGAAATCCCATAGTGGGGCCCGTAACACTGCAAGTTTGAAAGAATGACAAAGCTATTTTTTCTTGCTATTCACAACTTCCGTTTAGGTATTTAGGTATTGATTACATTCTATAAACTATTAACAACTTCATTTAACAAGCAGCAAGATCAATCTTGCAGAGTCATTCACAGCTTCTGTTTATATATTGACGACATTTCATTGTTTGCTAACAACTTTCGTATAGTAAGTAATAATGTCGCTCTTTTATGTCATTCTATTAGCTACATTTCATTAGCTATTACAAACAAAAATATAGTCAATACTTTATTACCAAAAAAATATTTGTAATTTGTCACTAATTCAGTTAGTGATGAAAAAAAATTCTCATCGGCTATTTGTCAGTAATTTCATTTATAAATGAAGATTCCATCGTTAAATTTTTCCCATAATCACATTTTGTTGGGTTAATGTGCAAATTTACTCTAAAAGTTTTTACTCAGGAGTATTGGTTATCCATAATTTTTTTTGGGAGGAAATTTGTCCTAGAAGTTTAAATCATAGCAATATTGCCCCTCACTGTTAAAATGTTAACAGTCAACGTAAGTTTTTTAACGGTAGAGAAAAATATTGTTACAATTTTAAACTTTCTAGACAAATTTGCTTCCAAAAAAGGTTATGGGTACCCAATACTCTGAGTGAAAACTTTTGATGTAAATTTGTACCTTAACCCCATTTTTGTTGTAGCAAGACTCTGTATGATGGATGTAAATATGTGTAGTTTCTAGTTGTCACTACTTCTGGTTCTTAATGTAAGACCTCGTTTAACTTTTATTTTGGTCCTAAATATAAGATTTCAGTCCATTTTGTCTCTCATATTTATCTATTTTTTCTCAAGATAGTCATTGTAATAATGATAGTTTTAACCAATACACTTGATCAGTAAGTATATTTTGAGAAAGACAATACCTATTTATTACAAATAACTCACTTAACTAGTTTTTTTAATTTACTCAAATTAGTTAGTTAGCTCTTATATTAAGGATCGGATGTAGTTTTTGTTAGGTTCTTTAGTTAAATCATAGCAACTCGAAGCAGGGGATTTGTAGAGACTTTGGAAGATTGAAAACCAAAAGAGGATGAGGAAGATGAATGGACCAGAGGCATAGCAAGTTTGAGAATGAAGGAGGAAAGAAAACGGCTTGAGAAATCCAATGCAAGGCTCTCAAGCAGGGATGGTGCCTAGGTCTTTGTCGGTCAAGGATGAAGATGATGTTGACGTGGAAGATAGAGACGAAAAAATTTCGCTGTTTAACAAGTGGTGAAATTGATCAAAATTTAAAATAATAAGTGTAAAATTGCACCATATAAGTGCACTTAACAAATAAGATCAGGATATTGGATGTAACTTTAATCTTAAAATAATTTAAAGTGAGATAAATGAGTGGAGGAGGAGAGAGTATTTATGAGGACAATGGAATCTGTTTTTATAGGGAAAATTGCAAACAAAGACCTTTCAATATGTAAAATTATGATTTGGAACCCTTGATTTGAAAAATAGCAAATAAGGACCCGGTTCTACTTTTACAAATATGAATCATGGTGAAATGTCTGAAATGTCCCTCAGCCAAATGACAAGTTGACTATGTCGGAACTGACAAATTCACTTTAGTAAATGACATCTTCAGTAGACCAAATTACAACTTGGTTGAGGGGCATTTTAGGCATTATATTTCATATTTGCAAAAGTAAGACCCTGTCCTTAATTGCTATTTTTCAAATTCAGAGTCCTAAATCACAAATTTACATATTAGGGGGTCTTTATTTATAATTTTCCCTTTTTAATATGTAATTTGATGGGATCTTTGTTTTTTATATATAAATATTTGTTGGCATAACACTTTCAGTCATTGTTTTTGTCTACTTTCCCTTTTGTTCTGATTGGTATGCATGGGGGGTTGGGGTCGCTGCACGGAAAGCTTTACTTTAACCGCTGTCGCGACTTCCCTTGCCCTGAGGTGTATGTCTCCGATGACGACAAAGACGATGGAAGATTATTTGCAGCCACTCACTCCGTCTCTCTCTCACCAAAGGCTCTGTTTGGTTCAACATGGAGGTTATGAACTTTGTTAATTAGTAAGCGGGGAGGAGAGCAAATTATAAGTTGACAAATTTTTTTTTAGTTTATAAGATACAAATAACTGTAGATTAAAAAGTTGGTTAACATTAGTTTAAGACAATCAATATGTAAAATAAAATATATAATTATTTGCCAGAAACATTCTTTGTTTACGAAAGAGGTGGGTGGGAGTGCAAGAGAAAATGAATGGAAAAAAATACAAGAGAAAATGAGTAAAAAGAAGATAGTTGCCAAACACGTAATTAATTGAGGATAAAAATGAAAAAAATGCCTTAAATATTTAGACGAAATTTGGATTAAAATTAATAAGAACAAATCCACCATTCAAAGAATTGTAGCTTATTAAAAGTAACATAGGGTGTAATATTTATATCAAAATTATCATTTTCGAATTTCTAATCTCAAAAACCTATTGCCTCATTTATACAATACTATCTCTTCTAATCCTTAATATAAGACCTAGTTGACTTATTTAAATAGATTAAGTTATTAAATTACTTAATTGTATTATATGTTATATGATTTCTCTAAAATATTTACATATGTATCATTAGATTATATATATATATTAATTTATAAGTGAGACAAAGTAGTTTGAAGAAAAATGATAAATATGAACACTTTAAAAATAATTTATCAACTTCCTTAATTTCTCCAAATAAGTTAACTGGATCTTATATTTAAAGACAGAAAGAAGTAATATAATAATGTTATTGATTACCATCTCACTTCTTCTCTCCGTCTCTCTGCATGTTCTTCTTCCCCTCCTTAATTGTAAAATTAAACGTGAAATTTAAAATTTGATAAAACAGCCTGGTGAAACTTGAACAAAGTTAAAAAAATCTGTCATTCACAACAAATTAATGGAAGTTAATTAAATTTTAACAATATTGTGTTATACACGAAACTTTGACAGCTTTAATGTATGACATCCAGAATACAAGTAAATTTTAAACATTTGAGATGTTGCAATCTCCGTCGTTTTCGGCATGTGAAAGCACGAGAACTGGTAGCTTGGCGTCATAGCAATTATTATGGAAGTGGGGATACTGTACATCGTCATGCGCAGAATCTGCCAAAACCTCCCGTGTTTCATGTTTGCTCCTCCTTACTGGGGTTATCTCTCTATATATACATATGGAATAAAGCTATGCCAGAACCATGCAAAATACGAACTCTTGATATCCATCACACAACGAGTTCACTTGCTACCAAAATGCTCCTCCTTTTCTTTGTTTGGTATGCTTCAATCTGTCTCACTTCTGGTATGTCTGATGAGTATTCCATTCGGAATATAGGTCTAGACAAGTTCACCTTTGAGAAAGAAGTCTTCCACCTATTCCAAATGCGGAAGAAAGAGACTCAACGAGAATACCAAACCCTAGAAGAGGACGTACATAGATTTCGTGTTTTCAAAAGCAATTTGAAGTACATCAGAGAGAAAAATGCAGAAAGGAAGTCACCCGGTGACTACAGTTTGGGCCTGAACAAATTTTCTGATATGAGTTATGAAGAGTTCAGCAAAATCTACTTACATGAGACTGAGGAATCCATGATAGAAAGCAACAATAGCAGAATAGTATTGAACGCCATATCCTGTCCCACCGCACCTTCTTCTTTCGATTGGAGAACCGAAGGAGCTGTAACCCACGTTAAAAACCAAAACCCATGTGATAAGTCTAAATTCAAGTTTTTTTTCTTTTGCTTTTGCATTATCAACTAACTGTGTTATATGACATATGCTTAATAGCAAATAAAATTCATGTTTATGGACACTTGTTGGGCATTCTCTGCAACTCGAGCTATGGAAGGAATAAATAAAATAGTCTCAGGACAGCTTCTGGCTCTTTCTGAACAGCAACTCATATCCTACGATCAGAAAAGCACAGGTTGCAAGGGAGGTGGGTGGTACGCTAACGCATTTCAATCTGTCATCAACAATAATGGTATTGTCAAAAACTCACGGGGATCTACCTAGGGACAACGTGGTTACATCTTTATCAAAAGAAACACAGGTACTGCTCTGGGAGTTTGTAACATAAATTGTTCTTGTGCATACCCAACCACAAAACATATGCTTCGAAGCTTGCTGCTTCCATATGAAGCACAAGCTTCAGCAATAATATACAGTTGTATGAAGTGCCCCAGTTATGCGTTGTACTATGGTTGTATTGGCCATAAATAAATGGCAAACCATTTGCCGTGGAATAAAGCCTAGCAACCCATTGTGGTATGAAGCACACTAGTTAGGTGTTGTAGTACGTATGTGTTGGGTATAAAGCAATGTGTTGTATTATGCATGTATTGGGTATCAATAAATGTGTTGTATTAAGTATGTATTGGGTATCAATAAATGGCAAACGATTTGCTACAAATAAAGCTTATGTGTGGTTAGTTAAGAATAAAAGCTCTACATACACACACGGATACCCCATGCCCTTGCAACTTCATAACGTAAATCCCCAAAGCAAAATTGAGTTTTGTCTTTAAATGGATTGATTAAAAAAATTACTAAAATTGTAACCCAAATACTCATCTGGTTTTATTTATAAAGTACTTCTAACATATTTCACACAGACCAAGAAAATTTTAAACTGCATTAATTTTTTTATTAAAATATAACAACTTTTTAACTTTATCCGTATTTATTATATACATCTTTCAAAGAAAAACTATTTATCCTATAATAAATGAAGGACAAAATAGTATTTTTATGCTAAAAATTTCATGAAGTAACTTATAAATAGAACCAATAAAAACTTTCTCTATGTGTCTTATTAATAGGACAAGCAGAGTAAACGTTTGAGATAAAAAGGAATTAAAGAGATAAAAATGACAAAATAAAGTAGGGTGACATATGAAATTAACTTCCTCTTTCCGCTTTGCTGTTAATAGTAGTCTAAGACTAATTTTCCTACAAGCATCTTGTGAATCACTAATGTTTAATAGGTACTCCCTTTGAATTAATTCCTAATTTCTTTTACTATTGATCAAGAGACAGAACCAATAATGAATCTTTAGATAATCGTGAGGATTATAGGTATCTTCCTCTATCCTGCTAGTATATAATATTGAGCTACTATTATTGAATTGGGATAGCAGTGAAACCTTATAATGGAGTATGTTGTAAAAACTCTATAATAATAATAATAATAATAATAATAATAATAATAATAATAATAATAATAATAATAATAATAATAATAATAATAATATAATAATAATACATGTTAACGAAGACCATCATATTTATGGCATGGAAAGGAATCTTTTGTGTGTGTGTGTGTGTAAATTATTTGTAGTTGTTCCAACGTTTGTTTAGTTAGCGAGGCAGCACTCAAGGCTCCAAGTTTTCGTCCTCAAACTTAATGTCTTTTCAAGCAATAAAGCTTATGTATGTTTAATTAAGAACGAAGGCTCTATATATTTATACTTCATCTTGTGATCTTCATACTAAATTAGGGTTATTTGTTGCGCTGAGAGATGTGAAGAAGTAAGTAATGCCCAAACAAAAAGCTTGAGTTTTTCTTAATGTGGATTAATAGTTTCTAAATACTGAAATTTAATCCAAATGACAAATCTTAATAAGCTCGGCGCAAAATTGAGCTCTATTGGGGTTGGATAACAATTAAACAGTACTCCTTCCGTTCCTTATTATAAAAGACAAATAACCAAATTACGTTGATAAAAAAAACAGTTAAAATTAGTTGAGGACAATTAATATGAAAAAAGTATAATATTTTTTCCAAATGCCCCCATTAATAAGGAGAGATCTAGAGTATGAGAGAGAACAATTAAATTATTAAAAGAAAGAGAAATGGGAGGGAGAGAGAGTATGAGTTGGAGACAAAATAAATAGGGGTAAAATAGGAAATCAATACAAAAAAATAGAGACAACTTTTAAGTGTCTCTTATATATGGGAACATGCTATAAACATCAAATGTCTCTTATAATAAGGAACGGAAGAGTATGTTGTAATGATAAATATGCTTACAAAAGACCAACAAATTGTTGGTTAAGGTAGTAGCGACCTCACCCCCTTAAAAAAAAAAACACACAAGTTCAAATTGTAAAATAAGTGTTGGGAAGGTTATTCCTTGCCCCCAAGTATTATAGTACTCATCACTGAAACTAGCTTAGTTTACGTTTATAGCATGGGACGGAATCTTTATATATAAATATTTTTAAAAAAGATATGTTATTAAAATCGACTCAGATTATTATAAATATGTGTCTTATACAATTCAAGCATTTAGGTTTTATATATAGACCACTCCCATTAATTTGCACCTGAGATGTTTCATGGCTTGCATGGAGAGATTTTCTGAAAGGGATTTAAGCTTTTGAAAAGGTTTCATAGAAGAATTTGACTAGAGTTTCCTTCCCTTTTTCTTACTCCATGAGTAGTGGCATCAAGGGAACTTTCATTTTTTTTTTTTTTTGGCCTTCTCCCTATATATGAACTTCAGCCACGCCAGTAAAAGAGGGAAGTAATTTATTTCAGAGAGAATATATAGGCAAAGGGGAAGGGTGGGGCGAAAAATGGGTGAAATGAAGATTTGTCAACCATTTTTGTGAGTGTTCGAAGCCATAAAAATAAACTTCTACTCTCAAAAAAGTTTTTTCAGCATATAAAAGGCTAGCCAAATTATTTAACCCGAAAATAATAGAAGAAAATAGGAAAGGGGAAATTTCATGACAAATTAAAGGGAAACTTAATCATCGGATCCCCATAATTTTGATTCATTTGTAATACAGTCCCTACGTTTTGACTCTGTAACACCTTATCTTTCCATGATAATAGGGTTATTCTGAATAACTTCGAACCATTAAAAGCCAGGTTTCATCCTAGGAATTCTTTTTCTTTTGAAAACATTTTCCAAACACATGGTTCAATCTTGTTTAAGAAATCAGATTTTCTGAAAAAAAATTCAAACTTTTTAAAGTTGCTTTCGGTGAAGCCTATCTAGTAGTTCAAGTACTTAATTTAACCTTTCTATAAAACTGGTAAAATTATCTCAAGACCCAAGCTCTAACATTGTCAAAGCCCCATACTTAGCAAAGAAGTCAACACAAAAATTCTTCTACCTAAGCAACTTCTCTATATCCCTGGGCACTATGCATGCACTTGCCCTTGCATAATAAGATAAGTAAATATAATTAGCTATTATTATGTCTTCTTTACCACCATACAACCATTAGAGCAGATAGCACTCACCTGCTGGCTACAATAGCCATTACTTTCCTCTTCACAGCCCGCATTCTCTTTACATAATTACATATATTTATATACAAAATTATAGCCATACATGGCTACCAAATACTATAAGTATAAAACAACAAAATAACATTTATATAATAACAGCTAAAAACTTCTTTGGAGTCTCTCCCTTTAGATCTTCCCTATAAGCCTGCCTTTCCTTTGGGGAACTTGCTCTTACTATTGATAAATGGGAGAAAACGAGGTGAGATTCAGTGGAATCTCGATAGCAAAACATCAACTCAATATATATAGAGCTGGGAAAACAAGCTGAGCCGGCCCTGCAGGGCTAGTGGGTTAAAAGAGTCGGCCCTACGAGGCCAAATTTTTAAAAATACCTGATTTGCTAGGCTCAAGCCTTAAGCAGACGAGCTCAAGGCCGACCCACAGGCTTTTAGCCCATTTTAAAAAAAAAATCATTTTTCATATTTCTTACATGTTTTATCAAAAAATAAAACTAAACTAATAAAATCACTAGTAGCCGTGTGGCTAGCCGGTGCGATTGCCGATGAGAGTGACTTGAGTTTGCTTTTTAAATAAAAGGTTACATTATAAATTACCAACATTTTAACATTTCATTTTAGCCTTGCTGGCTTATTTGCAATTTTGCAAATTCGAGTACACTTTTGGGATTTTTAAAATTCAAATGTCAATTTTTTGGCATTTTCCTACTTTTTCAACTCTATTTGTATTCCCAGCTTGTTTGAGGAAAAATTACTCCCTTGGCAGCAATTTTTTTTGGAAGAATTACGATAAATTTCTAAGAAAAAAATTATTACAAAATAAGTCCTAAAAGTTATTATATCTACTCTGAAATTTTGTCATTACAGGTTGCTTAGGTTGTTATTAGGACTTTATAGTAATTACCTTCCTTACTTATGATCTCATTATAATTCTCCCTTTTTTGGCCAAATTTTCACATCGGCCCTGATATATGTAAATTTTAGACATTTGAGGCATTGCAATCTCCATTTTTGGTGTGTGAAAGCGGGAGAACACGAGAGGAATATTTCTACTAACTTTTCTCTCCACTTCCTCTTCACTTATTATCTTCACCATTAGATCAACTCTCAATAATTAGATTTAATATGCTATAAAAATATTATTATAATACTAAATACAAATTATATATAAAAAAATTCAAATATTTAAAAAATTGATTTGAATAGTTTAAAATTGCAATAAATAAATAAATTTGAAATTTTTTCACAAGGGTAAATTTTTATTATAATATTTTTTTTACTTTTTATCCTATGTAAATCTGAATTGTTCGAATTCAATGTTAAATATTTAACTTTATTTATAGAGATTTTATTTAATAAAAAAATTAAATCCAATCACATTAAATAATAATCCAATGATAGATATAATGAGTGAAGAGGAAGGTGAGTGATAGAGCATTATTGGGGAAGTGGGGACACTAGCTTCTGTGCAGAAGCAGCCAGAACTAACCGTGTTTCAGGTTTTCCCGTCCTTTAGTCCCCAAATTTGTATCAAATTGCCATAAGATTAAAATAAATAATCAAATAGTTATCAAATTGCCATAAGAACCGAAAGTATTATTATTTTTTTATGATGTAAGAACCTATTAGATTTTAGACTGGTATATTAAAACTAGAGTGATATACTCTAATACTTTTCTCCTTCTCCATGTATACTCTCAATTCAGGTCCTAAACCAACGAGCAGGCGACCGCATATGATTAGCTTTAAGTATAACATTTTTAAAATTGGAGTTAGAGACAGTAAACAATTAGATGATAAGAAATGTTATACTTAACAATCAATTCTCTAATAATGGAAAATAAAAAATTAAGCCTTTTTTTGGCATCAAAAAATTAAGTATTTTATAATCTATAACAAAATATTTCTGGCACTTAAATCTGTCAAAACAGTAAACTTGCAATTCAATAATAAAGAGACAAATTTTGCTTGTTACCTTTATTATTATTTATTTTGATTTTTTGCCAGAAATCTTTATTTCTTCTGATTATTTGATTAAATCATTGAGAATTTGCATGTAATTAATCTGATAAGATTTTATTTTTATTTCTTTATGATTTAAGGGATCGAGGTCATCATATATGTGTGTGTGTTCACATTGTGATTGGCCCATCTCCCTCCTATTTCGTGTGGATAGAGCCTATCTGGCCAGAACATCAGTCATTTTATCCTCTCTCAATCACTACTCACAAATAATCTTTTAATTTTAAAATTCTAAATCATTCTTGTTTACTATTATTTTCTGTCTTTAATATACTAGTGTATATTTAATTTGATCCTAAATATAAGTTCTAATCCATTCTATCTCTTATATTTATTTAATTTTTTTTAAAAGTAATTCTTGTAGTAGTTGTGTATATTAAAAATTTCATATAAATAAAGTTTTAGCTAATACACATGATTAGCGAGGGTATTTTAGCAAATAAAATATCTATTTATTACAAATAATTAACTTACATAATTTTCGTAATCCCCTCAAATTAATCAACTGGATATTATATTAAAGATCAGAAGTAGTATATTTTAATAATAATTGACAACATTTAAAAAGCAAATGACAACAAATTTTTATAATCATTTCTAATTTAAGATTTTGAAATTTTAGAACTATTTTTTTGAAATTTTTTCTTATTTTATTTTAATTTTGAGATTTTTTATATATTTTAAAAATTAAATTTAAATCAAATTACTTGAATGTCTGTTTTAATGTAATAAAAATAAAGAAAAATCGTTTTATAAATACTAATACTTTCTTTGAATTTTTATTTTGATATCTGCACTTTTTTTATCTTTTAAGTAAATTCTATAACGTTGCGCTATTAGTAGTATTATTTTTATAACTTTATTGTGTTGGTGCTGTTAGCTCCTATTCTAACGCTAAACGGCAACTACATTAACAAAGTAACAAAATAAGATTAAAAAATTTAATCAAGAGAAATAAAACGTATAGATACCAAATTAAAAATTGAAAAAAATATGATGGCCAAAATAATTTTCCTAGAAATAATAATAGATATGATGGCCAAAAAAATAAATCAATAATTATTTTCAAAAAGAAAAATAAAATCAAATAAAAAATAAAAATCTTAAAATTTTCAAAATAATTTTAGCCAAAATTAAAGATTTAGAATGATGGAGGGTATATTAGTAAATTAAACTTATTACGATATAAATTTTAATTAAGAAATATTGTTATAGAGTAATTGGTTACCAAATTTTTTGATTAATTAATTGGGTAACCAAGATAACGGCATGGATCTAAGTACATGATTTGAAAATATGAGGAGGCATAATTAAGATAAAAAGCAAGAAATATTAAAATATTTTTATTTATTTTTATTTTCATTGCATGAGAGGCAAGCATCCCAATAATGTTAACCATGCATCATGCATGATAACGGAATTGTGGCTCTCTCTCTCTCCCTCTCCCCCCCCCCCTCTATATATATATGGAACAATGCTAAGCAAGAACCCAATCCAGACGCTTGACATCGATCTCGTGGACTCAATCGGCGACTGTCGTCTCCTCCGGAGGACGCTGTCACAGCGCAGGGCCTCCCTCTGCCCCTCCCTCCGTCGCGTCAGAGACTCGGAGCGACAGAGCTCACAACATCGCAGTCGCTGCCCCAAACTCCCTCTGCTTCCATCGTTCTCCTCCCAAATTCCTCCTTTCGATAATTCTCAACTAATCCGTACGATTTTTCTCGGCTTCTGGTGAAATCCATCTTCAATTCCATCCATTCGGGTCACTGCTTCCTGGCTTTGGTTTTTCTGATGGTAGAAATTTGATTGGGTTAGTGGGTTTTGGTTTCTAGCTGTGGTCACTGATTCAATCGCCATGAGTTTTAACGCCGGAAAAGGAAATAGTCCCGCAGGTTTTTGCTCATCTTCTTTGCATCAGCTTGTTTTTCTTTCAATTTATATATTTATTTTCTCAAATAGTGAGTACTGAATGGGACTAAAGTATCTGTCGTTGATATATCTCGAGGGAAAATCTAATTGGCTGCGGTTTTAGTGGATAATAGTTTTGAGGATTTGAATTAGAAATTTTTCATCTTTTTTCATCTTTAAAATCTTCTTTTATCTTGTTATATGGCTGTCGTTTACGCCTACTTCTGGCCATATATATTTTTGAGCTTCAGTTGTAAGAAGCTTCGATGAATAGCATATGTGTTGTTGAACTTTAAGACTTGTTCTGTACTTGAATTTTTTTTAGATATATTAAAAAACTTTTCTTTTCTTAAAAAAAAAAAGTGAGTTGGTGGTCTTCCTCATTTCTTTCGCCTTGGTATCCTTCAATTTCTCTCACTCTCAGGTCCATTTGTCCTTTTGGTTGCCAGGGTCCTCAAGAGCTAGTGTGACTGATGATGAGCCTAATGAGTATTCCATTTTGAATCTAGATCTGGACAAGTTTACTTCTGAAGAAGAAGTCTCCCGTCTATTTCAAATGTGGAAGAAGGAGATGAAACGAGAATATCAAACCCAAGAAGAGGAGTCACATAAGTTTGGGGTTTTCAAAAGTAATTTGAAGTATATCAAGGAGAAAAATGCAAAAAGAGAGTCACCCGATGACTGCAAGTTGGGTTTGAACCAATTTTCAGATGAGTTATGAAGAGTTCAGCAAAACTTACTTGCATGAGACAGATGTACCCCCTTCTTAAGGAGCTGTAACTCACGTAATAAGGCATTATAAATAAAGCGAAGGATCAAATGTTGGACGTTTGCAAGTCTTGTACAATTTTAATGTATGTGTTTGGTGTAAGGAAATGGCAAATGATTTGCCTTTGAAATAAAGAGTTTTTTTTATTATTAACAAAAGCTCTGTACGTACTCTATGCCCTTTGATCTACAAAATGAATTAGGGCTAGTCGCCGTATTGAGGGGCAGTCTAGTTTCTAAATACTAAAATTGTAACCCCAATGAATTGTACTTATTGTGGACCATCACACGAGCAGAAAACTTAAGGAACTATATCAGAATTTTCGATGGAGGGAATTGCGAAAAGGATTCAACTTACACAAATCGCGCAGTTTTGATTGTTGGATATGGTTCAAAATATGGGAAAGATTACTGGATTGTGAAGAATTCATGGGGTGAAAACTGGGGAATGGACGGACACTTCTTGATGAAGAGGAATACAGATTCACCAAATGGACTTTGTTCTATCAATACCAAGGCTTACCTCCCTTCTACATAGGCTTCTGCATTAGCTACTAGCAAATATATAGTCAATCTCTTAGTTTTATATTATGATGAACTCAACTCCATTATAAAGTTTAAATAAAAAGTCATGAATTGTTAACTATAGTAAAATATGTTAATGTTATTTAGATTTATTTGCACAACTATAATAATTATAGTCAATTTAGAGTTGCATCCGGTTAGTGATCCTATCATTGAACATTGACTCCACTGGAACAAATAACATCAATTAGTGGGATTAGTATTCTGCGCGTATATACGCAGGCCGGCTCAACATCAATTCATTTCAATCACAGATAACGATTATTCTGTTTTGTTGAAAATGTACAGAACCTAAATAAATTGTTTATAAATATTAATTAAATTAGTTAAGTTAGTTTTTTAAAAAAATGTATATTGGTATTTCTAAAGTGCCCCTCTGCACCATAGTAGAATTCAATCTTCTATTCGATGGACAAATGACACATATTAGAAGTTTAGGATCAGAAAAGGAGCTACATATCATGTGGAGGGTTCCCCCAACCAAAACCCCCCCTTTTTTTTTGGGGGGGGAGGAGCCAACATGGTCTGTAATTATTAGTATATAATTGATATCTTCTCTCTCTCTAATGGGAGGTCGCAAAGAAAAGGAAAAGTGGGAGCGGACATGGAAGAAACATGCATGTAACAATTTAATTGCAAGAAAAATCAATTGAACCACTTTCACTCGTAATAGATAATGGTATATATTAGAGCAAAATCACTAGGTGAGCTTATGTTACCGCTCAAATTATGAGATTTCCATGCGCAGATGCTCGCTGCTTTTAAAAATCAGTAAAGCCCAATTGTGGTTTCATAGATTAAGGATGATAAGAAAAGGCACCATACATGTTCGCATCATCTAATAACATAGATTATGGCAACAGAAGTTCACATGATATAAAATGAAATGAAAACTTGCGCGCCAAGTAGGATTGGATTAAAACACTTTCCTTTTAATTAAGCTCTAATTAATGGAACGCACCTGACATTAATATGTCACATCCTCATCTTTTAATGATTTTAATTAATGAAATATGTATCAATACCAATTTTCGAGCAAGCAAAATTCATATAATTATTTCATAATAACATGCTAAATAGTAAATAACTCAATACAGATTAACTCAACTGAAATAGTGCATTAACGTATTATAATACTTAACTACAATAATCCAAATCCAAATAGATGAAAGTTAGTTCAACAGCACAAATGAAGTTTACTGCTCAGTTTCAACAACATATATACAGACACATTCATGACAGGGAAAATATTAAAATATACTGGAGAACAAAACATAAATGGAACTAGAAACTCATCTAGTAAAAGATCATTGCTCAACCACCGCCTACCATCAAGAGATGACAAACTCAACCACGCACAGTCATGGAGGAAACTCTAGACAGCAGTATCACGTCCACCATAGACATGGGTGGAGGAGGCGGAAGAAGGTGGGAAAGAAAAGTGATGCCCGTTTAGTAGCATGGAATTGGGGGAGGTGGGAAGTGCAAGTGCAACTAGAATCCAAAATTTGTTGTTTGGTATGGCTGAAGGCAACTCTCTGAGGAATTGAGTTCCATCAAAAATGATGGAACGAGGTTCCATAGCCCCCCGGGAACTGGGTTCCACTTCCATGGAACTCAATTCTTTTACCATCTTACCCATGACTCGCCCCCTCCCTCCCTAGAAAAATGAAGATGACGAAGGCTGACGACAGTGATGGAGGATGACGAGGAAGGCGAACGACGTGATGGAGAAGTATTCAGCCTTGTTCAACTCAAATAATCAACCTGTGTGGTTTTGAACCTTTTAGGGTCGTCGCCCACCTCTCACATATGAGATCATGTAGGGATTACTTCATTGTTAGTGGCCTTCGCTTCATTGTGTGAGTTCGAACTTTCGCAAGTGGAGGTTTTGGAAACAGATGTATCCATCAATTGTGGGTTTGAAAAAGAAATTTAAGTGGGTTTTTCCTGAAATAATTAATGCATCCATAAACTTTGATCATGTTTGAATTTATTATCTACAAAATAAATGAGTGAACAACAACACATTTTGGTAGCAATTCACTGAGCAAACAGCTTATTATCTACAAAATTAGTGATGAAAAATGATTACATCACTAATTTTCAACAAATTACCAACAGAAATTTTGTCACTAAATTTAGTGATGGATTATTCCATTGCCAATTCAGGTGACTAAATTTTTTCTGTCAAAAATTTTTGTTGCTAATTCCATCGCTAATTGTAATTATAAAATCTTTAGCGATGGAATTAGCAATGAAAAAATTACGTTGCTAATTTTTATCGCTAAATTATTTGCCACAAATATTTTTATCACTAATTCCGTCACTAAGTGCAATTCCATCACTAATTTTAAATTTATTATTTTAGATTATAATCTTACAACAATTTATATAATAACATAATTAAGAGTATAATGCTTTAGATATATTTTTAATTGTAAAATAAATTGATATATTGGTGGAATTGATGTTAATGAAGGTATCATTATCATTCATCTTATAATTAAATACATACTAAGAATAGGAAGATAATTTCCTAGATTGTTTATATTTCATTAAAATCAATCCCTCTTTATTATTAATAATAATTAAACAAATATGATAAGAATATTAATAACTTTCTCATACAAATTGATATAAGAAATAAATAATCCTATTGCATGTACAATGCATTGAAAGATGTAATATATGATAGAAATTAAAAATAAATTTATACGAACACCTCAATTTATGATTATAAATCAAACTTATATTGAAGTGAATTTTGAATTTCAATCATTAAATAGTAAAATTTGATCAGATATAATTAGTACACATGATATAGATTGATTATGGTTTTCAACCCAAAAACAAATAATATACACAAAGAAGTTTGAGAAAATAAATTATATAGGACACATTTATAAGTAGAAAAATATTATTTATCATAATCTATTCAAATCATTTAACTTTTTTATATAAAAAATTATTTAATTTTATTATAGTAGCTATTTTTTGAATAAAAATATATTTTTACTAATTATAAATGATTTTCATCAAATATATAAAACACATATAGATAATATAATGTAATGTAATACAATAGATATATATTAAATTATATATCTTCTAAATGTCAATTAAAAATTAAATTTAAAATATATTTATCAAAAAATATTTACAATTTAAAATTCAAAATTAGTGTAATTGGAAATTAATATTACATTAAAAATACTTTTTTAAAAAATAAAATATTATAAAATAAATAGTAAAATAAATATTTAAGAATTATTTTTTCATAAAATTATTTATGATTAAAATTATCATATAGTTTATTTTTCATTTTTAATAATATATGCATATATATATAATTTTTTTTGTGTAAAACAATATTATAAGTATTTAATCTTACATAATAAATCAACAGGTTTATTACAATTCAACTAGTAAAGTTGTAATCCGGTCAAAAAAAAAAAACTAGTAAAGTTGTAAGGTAGAAGTCATTTTGAGAAGAAATTATGGCTACGACACATGGAGGTGAGGTGGTGGTGACACATGGTAATGAAGGTGATGTGGTAGCGACACGTGTGGCTAATAGAGACGCCACGTGGCATTTAATATTTTTTTTAAAAAATCATATTAGCAACAAAACTTTTTTGTCACTAATTTATCATGGAATTTTCCGCTTTGGATACGCATTTTCCTTATAAGGATGTTCATGTACCAAAAACTTGAGTTAATATAAAAAATTTCATATATGACGAATTAGATTTAATAATAGGTATATAATAGAGTGAAATTATGTACTTAAATACTACTTCTGATCCTTAACATGTAACTTAGTTGACCAATTTGAAAAAACTAAGAAAATTATAAGATTACTTAATTATAGCATATGTTATATGATCTTTCTAAAATATTTCTATATATTATTATATTATGTATTAGTTTATAAGTTAGACAAATTAGTTTAGAGAAAAACAGTAAATATAAATACTTTAGAATAATTTTTTAATTTTCATAATCTTTTCAAATTAGTTAAGTAGATAATATGTTAAGAAGTAGAAGTAATATAAATTTAAATCTTTAATGTTTTGAGGTAAGATATGGTGTGAATTCTATAAGCTTTCTTCCCATGAATGTTTCTCCCTATTGCTTACACACCTCATCCAACTCAGATGCCAATAAAATTGGGTTGACTATACGAGTCAACCCAAAAATAATTGCGGGTTCTATATCGTTGGAGTTCATTTGTTGGTCAAACTTGGTTGGCTTTGGAATGTTCTCAAAATTGCCAAGAATTTTTCTATATTTTCAATGCTATCCAACCCAACACACTATCTCCATTTTCGTTTTTCTTATACCTAATCTTCCACATACCCATATATTTTAACTTAAAATTATTTTTTCAAATAGTTTTTTTAGATTAATATTTTAATTAAGACTATCTAGAGACCGGCCAGTTGTAACTTTAAATTCCTATTTGAAAAAAGTTTCATAAATCAAACGAGAAGGCAGCAGGTTTAATTAGAGAATTTCACAGTTTGAAAAACATCTAGTTTTCTTTTTATTTTCTTAAAACTCAATTCAGTATATATATGTGAATGTGATTGGAAGTTGGAAGGAGCAATTTATTAATTTCATTTGTTTTTAAATTACTCATGGTTTTTCTTCTTTTTTTCGTTATGATCAAAACCTTATAATTTCACTTGATTTTAATTAAGTACTTGCAGTTATTTTTCTTTTTATTTAGTCCTTATAATTTTATTTAATTTTAAATAAGTCTTTATGGTTATTGATAGTAAAAAGAAAAATCTAGAGAAACATGATTAAAAATTAGATAAAACAACTAAATTTAGTTATTAATATGAAAACTAGTTGAGAGGTTTAATCTGATCATATTTATAAAATTTTAATTTATTTTGTCCCTTATTTTACCTAAAATATTTCTACTCCTGTTAATTAATTATAAAAGATTCCTACCAAAAGATATCCCAGAGTATATAATCAAAGAGAATATCAGGCGGGGGGACCTTATGTTAAAACTTTCCCGCACAAACACATCCACACGCTTTACACGACATGTGGACCCCACAGGCCTCTTCTCTGATAAAGGCATTTTTAGAGCACTTGAGTTGAAGTCTTCCTTTCTTTATTCATTTGCTTGTTGGGGGGCAATGCATTAAGCAATAGTAGTGGCGTATGTCCCCTAGAAGGGGACATACGGTCCATTTAGAATAACTTATAAATAATTTTTCAATTATGATTTACAAAATACGAGATAAATATGTAAGAGGATTTTTGTACATCTCAACTTACATTAAACGTATTTATAAATAATTTCAATCATGATAGCAAACAGGGCAGAGACTTCTTTTATTGCTTACTTTCTTTATGAGGAATTTCATGCCGTAATTTATTTGTGTGCAAGTTAATTGGTGTTTATTATCCCTCCTGTTGTGTCTTGTATATAAGAAATTTTTTTTAGACATGGTCTTAACTATTTTGCTTATAAAGGACATTAATATTCTGTTTAAATGTCTTAGTATCATTTTTATTTTGCCCTCATTAATTATTGATTAGATTCAGTATATTAATTATCATACTTGCAACCTCTTTGGTACATTGGAATTGATTTTGATAGAAATTAAACAAATAGGAAGATGGACATGGAAATGAAAATAAATATCGAAATAGTGATTAAAATCATGTTTGGTGTGAGTATGAAAATCTATTTTAATTTTTAATTAGTATATATATTTAAAATGCGTAAATACTAAAATACCTCCCAAAATTTAAGAAGTGGAAGAAGACGAAATTGGAGAATAAAGTGAAGATGAATCTACAAAGAAGATGAAGATGGAGATTCATGGAAATGTCGCGGTCACAATCATCATCGCATTTGTGAGCATAAGTCGCCGGGAGATCTCGCCGGTAGCTGAAGGATGAGGGAGAGGGAGATGGTATGGCGTGACAGGAAGGAGAGAGGTAGAGGCTGAAAATGTAAACTGGATCATGGAGTTAGAAATCTTGGGATCTCAACATGGAAGCCATTTCCTTTTGTTTTCACAGATATGAGAATGGAATTCCATTCTACCAAACGAGCTCAGAGCATGGAATTGGGTTCCATTTCCGTTTCCATGCTACCAAGCGGGACCGAATATTTGTTCATTCTCTTTCGGTCACTCACTTTCTCTCATGTTGCTTTTCTTTAGTTTTTTTTTTCCTTTTTAAAGATAAGCTGTATTTTTTTGTGAATGATAGTTGTATTTTAATTTTAACTAACTCTGTAATTTTGATAACCTGGTTATTTGTTTCTTATAAAAAGAATAATAGAGAACAAGTCAATATATATATTGACAATTTTTTCAAACAACTGCTTTAAAGGGAAGTCACGCTTTAGACTGGCTTTAAATGATTATTTCTGTTTGGATTGATTCCACGAGAGGAATTACATGTAATCCTAATTTTGTGATGCTGCTTAATTACCTTAAATTACATTGTTGAGACATATAAATAGAGATACAGACCTCTTGTAATCAAATGCAAAAGACACTTCTGCTTAATTATTTAATATAATACATATAAATATATACAACTTTAATTCATAATATATGTGTATAGACAGGATAATTTTATCTTTTAATTTATTATTTCTACTTACCCACACGTTCTCTGTAATCTAATCAAATACTTTTATACATATGCATCACCTTTTCATAATGGTATGCCAAATAAAATTATGTAAACATCACTATATTGCATTTTCTTATGATTCAACTAACCAAATGCGATATTAATAAAGACTGATATTATATGGACGACACAGTTATTCTTATCTGTCAACGCACGATAGTCTAAACACAATAATGAGTTGTAGACTATCACAATTCCATTAGTCTATTCTTCTCGTCAATGTGATGGATTATGTTAATCAATAATGCTAAAGTCTGCCCTAGAATATGATTATTCAAAAACTAAAATAGGAGGATGAAACAATTGGAAGGGAAATTTTCAAAAATAGTCAAAAAAGTTACTAATTTTGAGAGTTTTTCCTCCTAGTATTATTTTCTCCCTAATTTTCTACCCATCTAAACATAGGGTAGGTTCCTCAAATTTCTTAAGCATCTTTTAAGTGAACACAAGAACTAACAGGTGGCTAATAGACAAGACGCATTATAAAATAAAATCACCGTGATCATACCTTGAATAAATATAAGGGGAAATACGTATTAAATATATGCGGGAGTCTACGATAATCCTAAAAATAAGAGTTTAGCTAGTGGGGAAGAACAAGAAGATAGTGAAGGGAGGAAGCAAAACAAACTTCAAATTTAGAGCCCCATATGTCGTCCAGCCTTCAATATTCTCGCGTCGCAAAATTCATTTTTCCCAACCCTTAGCATCAGTGGGCTGAAATTATCAGTATAAAATATATGGTCAAAATATGAATCATTCCGATAAAAAATAAATGGGTTAATATTATTATTGTGATTTTGAATTCAGACCAAATCTTTACGAACTTATAAGGACCAAAACCAATGATTTGAATCCTACGCGGATCAATATCAAAATTCGATTAAATTATAAGAACTACCAATGTTATTAACCCCACATAAATTCTATGGTGTTGCTGGGAAGATACATTTACATGAAATACAAAGTTATCTATATTTTGCCTTTTTCCTTCAGAGCTAACATGAATCACGCTATAAATACCTCCTCACTGGTCTCACTTCCATGCAAGCTTATTTGAAGTTTCATCTCTCAGTATCTGAAACTCCAAAACAAGCATGGCTTTCTCCATTTCTTCTAAAACGCTGCTCCTTCATCTCTTGATCTTTTGTTCCATTCTCATATCTCTCTCTTCAGGATTCCCCACTGAAGAATCCGTTCTCCCTCTAAAGGGAGAACAAGAATTTGGATTATTCCGACAATGGATGAAGGTGCATGGAAAAAAATACCGAAACTCTGTAACAACTGAAACCAGATACCAGATATTCCGAAAGAATCTCAAGTATATTAGTGAGACGAATTCCAAGAGACCTGGGTATCGTTTGGGACTCAACAAGTTTGCTGATTTGAGTCCTGATGAGTTTAGGAAAGTGTACCTCCGTCAGCTACCTACACCGGCCACCAACAACTCTGCCTCCGCCGCGAGGTCCGGTCATGTGCAGAAGAAATCTTGCGCACCACCAGCTTTTGTGGATTGGAGACAGAAAGGAGTGGTGACTCCAGTTAAAGACCAAGGGCAATGTGGTAAGTTGCTTCTGTTCAAATTAATTGGTGCAATGCAAACAATAATGATATTAACTCATCTTATTAATCAAAGAACTAATGATTATTAGAGAACAAAACAACGTTCTAGTGAGTGATTTACCCAAAAATTTTGTAGTACATGAGGTGAGGACCTATATATGTTAACCTCCCTCTTTAGCGAGGATTAAAGCATTGCGCCCACCAGGATTAAACATATCCACAACAAAATCTTTATACTTGACGCATACGTATATAGTACACGCATATTAGTCTTAATTGAAGTATGTCATTTACATCGTACGCGCATATTAGTCAAAATTGTCTGGAACCTCAGTGGACTAACGAATTAATATTTTCATGGTTCATAGGGAGTTGCTGGGCATTTGGAACCGTTGGAGCTATTGAATCAGTAAATGCAATAAGCACAGGAAAACTTGTTTCCCTTTCAGAACAAGAACTCGTAGACTGTGACTCTGCAAGCGAAGGTTGTTCAGGTGGATATACCGAAAGTGTCTTTGAATGGGTCATAAAAAATGGTGGCATTAGTGAAGAAGCTAATTATCCTTATAAAGCTCGAGATGGTGTTTGCAAAGCTAAGGTTTGTTTCTTTCTCTGTGTCTTCGTGTCTCTCTCTCTCTCTGAAACTATAACAATGATATCTTCTATATGTGTCTAATTTGAGGTTTCTTATATGTGCTTGTTAAGCAAAATGGAGGCAGAGTCGTGCAAATTAATAGCCATGCAAAAGTACCTAAATCAGATGCTGCTCTTTTATGTGCCACTGCTAGGCAGCCAATTACCGTGGCGTTCGATGCAACATATCTTCAATTCTATGAGGATGTACGTCTTTTCTCAGTCGGCATTCAATCTTTAATGCGTTTTTATTATCCTGCTTTATTATTTTATTGAATTAATCTTTTGGGGTTTTCAAGTATATATAAAATCTATCTTTAATTTGTGTCTCCAAAAAGTTGTGTGTACAATTCAAGCTTTTTGAAAAGTACCGCATAACCTTTGACAACGTGATTTTTTTTTTTTAACTACCCAAATATCGATCATGGTTTTGAAATTTCTCCTAACTACTATTTTTATGTTGTCAGGGAATTTTTGATGGAGGGAATTGTAAGAAGCGTTCAACTTTTGCAAACCACGCGGTTTTGATTGTTGGATATGGTTCAAAAGATGGAAAAGATTATTGGATTGTGAAGAATTCATGGGGAGGCGACTGGGGAAAGAATGGATACTTCCTGATAGAGAGGAATAAAAACTGGCCAAATGGGGTGTGTGCTATTAATTCGTGGGCTTCCTTTCCCACCATGTAGATTATAGAGACTAGAGCACTGACTAGCAAATCTGCAGTCAACTTCTGATTCCAAGTTGTTATGAACTCATGGCCATTATAAATCTTAAATAAGAAGTCATGAATTATTACTGTAGTAAAAATCTTTGCACCTGGACTAGCTCCATCTACGGACTACAGTGCCAAATTACTGATCTTGTGAAAAACAAACTATATATATTCTACATCAGTGCCTAATATATGAGTTAGTTCATAATATCTCGGTTCATTTTGTTTTATTTATCATTTTTCATCAAACTAATTTGCCTAACTTATAAACTTATTTATAATTCGATGTTATACACAAATATTTTAGAAAAACATGTCATATTTATTATAATTAACTAATTTACTTATCCCAGTATATATTTTCACGTTACTACATTTTGAAACCATATAATTTAGAGAAAAATGTTATTTTCCAAAGTAAACAAAATAAAAAGTGAACAAATTTTTGAAATTAGATATAGCAAAAGAAAATAAATAATTAATACATTATTTAAAATTATTAATAAATGTTAACAATATAATATAAAAATGAAATATGGAGGGCATGAAGAGGAAAATGAGTGTTTGCTTCATTTTCTCTTCACAACCAGAGCGAAAAGTTGGAGAGAAAATGGTACAGGTCTGAAATTCCATTTTTTCTCTGATTTTGCTTTCCTCTCTTTTTTTTTTATCTTTCATCCAAATGAAAAAAAAAAAAACTCACCTTTCTTTCCTCCCTCATTTTCTCTCCACGCAACTAAGTGAAAGTCACAAATAATGAATTAAAATGCCACTTGTCACTCCCTCATATTGCGTAGGGTAAAGTAACATGCAGCACTCATGCAGCACTCCAATATTATTTTAGAGTTGTATCCAACATCCTAATCTTATTTATGGTGCATCCAACATAATATACCATGAATATGAGAGGGTGCTAGATGTATTAAAAAAATAACATTAAAGTGTTGGATGCACCGTAAATAATATCATGATATTAAATGTTACTGAGAAATAACATCAGGACGCTAGATGCTACCTTGCACTATTTCAATTCCACTATATTTTTACTCACGAACACATTGTTTCATTCCATACTATCCTAATAACTCCCAGACTACGTCCGAGATTTTTGAATCATCTCACAAAAGGTCATTTAAGTGAAATTTTTGAATGCAATCAACTAGAGCAAACACACGTATTTCTTCTTCTTCTTTTTTTTTGGTGAATCAAACACTCGTATTTCTTTTTATACACACAACACGCTATACTGCTAGCCCTTAATATATAAAAGCTACTTAACTAGTTTGAGTAGATTAAAAAAATTAGTTAAGTTAGATATTTATAGCAAGTGGATTAAAAAAATCCCTTGACCCATGTAATTAATAGAGATACTTTAGAGAATGAATTACAAATTTGGGAGGAAAGAGTGGATTGAAGTCTTATATTTAGGACTAAATTTAATTCTTAATTAGTTCTTATATTAAGTGCCCAAGATAGTATAAAAAGTATAAAATGTCCAGAGTCTCAGTCCAGGGAATTAGTTCGCAGCAAAATATTTTAAGCTCCTAGTTTACGTGTTTATTATCACAGCCAATCTGTTAAAATTTCGACCGATTTCAATTTATTTTATATTAAAATAATATACTAAGGAAATCCCAGTCCGAAACCAACGAAATAGTCCACCGAGTAGTGTTAAGAGTTTATTACGTTTACGCGTTTGTTTTCAGGTTTTTAAGTTTCATGACATTTGGATTCTCTTAACAAATTCTTAATTAATTCTCATTAAATTCCCAGTTTCTAATGGTCCTTTTTTATAGCACTCCTATTGTTATCATCGTGAATCTAGTTTCTCCATAGTTGTATAGAAAAATGAAAATCTCATTGATTAGAGTCACGGAATAATATTATCATTACTTGCAATAATTGCGCCATGAAAATATCCTATAATACGATAAAAAGTATGACAAATAATTGCCTGTAAAAACGATTAGTGACTTGTGATTTCTAATAATAAAATGAGGAAAGTACGACGCAGCGCGTTATTTTATAGAGATAGGCTAATTATACAATCTTCTTTTTAATCATCAAAGAAGAATTTCTGATGAAAAAAGTCCTAATTTAAATATATATATTAACTCAAATACCTTAAAGATAACGTTGTTTAATGACATATAACTCAGCATATAATATATTCCTTATGCATTTCCTTTGGTATTACGTAAAAGAAATTTCATTTAACAATTTGAAGATAATGCATGGCCTTCAAAAAAATTACTCAAGGATATTATTCATAAAAATAATTGAAAGTTGTATTTATTTTATTTGAATAGAAATCAACAAATTTATCTCAAAATAAAAAAATTAAAATATGCAACACACTGCTATATCCGAAAAAAGAGTATCTTGTTTTCTTTTTTAATAGTATCTAGTGGCTGAATACAGATTTATTACATAGGAAATGTAACTTATTCAACATTCGTGTTCCACTAATATAGGGAGTGTTAAAATATAAATAATTTAATAATTTTATTACTAACTTGTCAAATGTCACCTACCAATGACAAGGGATTGTGTCTCTATATATTTGGGATGATGCTATCGAAGAAGAGCAATCCCAAAGCTTAATATCACCTTTAAGTCAACAATGGCTTCTCTCATCACTAGGTTGCTCCTCCTTCTCTTTCTCTGGTATTCTCTCATTTTCTATCTTCTGGTGCTTCCAATGATTATTCCATTTTGAACCAAGATCTTGACAAATTCAATTCTGAGAAGGAAGTCTTCCATCTGTTCCAAGAGTGGAAGCAGGGGACTGAACGAGAATATCAAACCCTAAAGGAGGAGGTAAAGAGATTTGAGATTTTCAAAAACAACTTGAAGCATATCAAAGAGAGAAATGCAAAGAGAAAGTCATCCACCGATTATAGTTTGGGTGTGAACACGTTTTCAGATATGACTTACGAAGAGTTTAGCAGAATCTACTTACGTGAGATGAAAGAGCCCATAATTGGAAGTAACAAAGGCAAAATGGTGTCAAACAGTGAATCCTGTCCCGATGCACCTTCTTCCTTGGATTGGAGGTTGTCTGGAGCTGTAACTTACGTTAAAGACCAAGGCTCATGTGGTAAGTTTAAATTAACTACGTTTTTTTTTTCACAACCTATATGTAAAAAGTATATATAATAATGGTAACTCAAATTCATCTATATATATAGGTTCGTGTTGGGCATTCTCTGCAACTGGAGCCATAGAAGGAATAACTCAAATAGTCACACAAAATCTTCCATCTCTTTCTGAACAACAACTCATATCTTGTGATACGAATAACCATGGTTGCCAAGGAGGGTGGCACTTTAAGGCATTAGATTATGTCATGAATAAGGGTATTGCCACTGAAAGAGATTATCCTTATACAGCTAGCGATAGCGCATGCAATTCTACACTGGTTAGTTTTTATTCTTTCCTTTGATTTATTTGCTTGTGTCCATTGGGTAATTAAAATCTTGTATGATCTCATTCTGGTTTAACCATCTTTTCCTTCTTATTATTTATATAATTCAGGAACAAATGACATTTGCTACTATTGATGGCTATGGCTATTGGTGGAAGACACCTATCTCAGAAGATTCTCTCTTTTGTTATGTTTTCAAGCAACCTATTAGTGTTTCCATATATGCAAGTCCCAATTTTATGTCTTACAACAGTGTAAGCTATTATACATATTGATCTTCATTATCTATGCATCGAACTAATTACCCAAACTCATACATTAACTAAACAAGCTATATATATATATGCGTATGTATGTATGTTGCATGACTCTTAATTCCTTGTGATATATTTGACAAGTGGTTGTTTAATTTCTTTTTTTTTTTTTGGGCAGGGAATCTTTAGCGGGGATGATTGCGCAAACATTTCGTCATGTTATCATAATCATGCTGTATTAGTCGTGGGATATGGTTCGTCGGGTACAAATCAAGATTATTGGATTGTCAAAAACTCATGGGGACCTTCTTGGGGACAATGTGGTTACATTTTGGTGAAAAGAAACACTGGGACTACTCAAGGAGTATGTAACATAAATTGCTCTGGTTCTTTCCCAATGAAAGCAAGAAGCTTTGAAGTTTGCATCCTTTATGTGAAGACCAGTAGTAGTAAATAAAGCCAAGGATTGGGCATGAATAAATGGAAAATGATTTTCCTTTAAATAAAACTTATGTAAGCCCAAGTATGAATAAAAGTTTCTATGTGGTTCAAACTTTTATCTTCAAAATGGAAGACAGTGTATTGCTCGGATGAAAGCTATCATTGAAATACTCCTCCGGTCCTAAATATAAGACACTCATACACACTAGTATAAGGGTCTTATATTTAGGACCAGAGGAGTAATTTTCTTAATGCAAAATTGGGGCCATAATTAATTTAATTAAGGAAAACCAAAAGTGAGTTGGAAATCAATCAAAATCAAAAAAATAAAAATGACAAACCAAGTTACGGAGAAACTCTGTTTTGAGTTATACTGCCTCTGATATTTAATACAAGAACCCCAATCCACTTTGTCTCTCATATTTATCTATTTTTTCAAAAGTAGTCTTTGTAATAGTTGCACGTGTTAATAGCTTCATCAAATAGTAGTTATAGCTAATACACTTGATTAATAAGGATTTTTTATGAAAGACAACATCAATTTATTGCAAATACTTAAATTTTCTTAATCTACTCAAATTAGTCAACTAACTTTTATATTAAGGATAAGAGATAATATGGCCTCTCTTTGTCATGCTCCTAATGATAGCCTATGAGTACTGTAATTTTCCTACACGCATCTCTTAAATCAACAATAGACATTCCCTTTAAATTTATCCATAAATCCTGAGGTTTTAGGACTAGTCCATCATCGATTATTGGATTTTGTGAAGTAATCAACCACAAAAATGTTGGGTGGATTATTTCGACTACATCGATATATTCGCACATCATTTATTATTATAGCAATACTTATATAAATGTCATATTTATAAATTGGTACAAGAGAACACATGACAGTAAAAATTAATAAATCCCCAACAAATCTCAATCAGTTAATTGAAATAGTAATTATTAAGATCCTTTTCAAACAAATATTCATGGCAAAACAAAAAAGTAATATGTAACGAAACAATTATAAAATGCTCAGAGTCCCAAACCGACGGACTACTTCATAGCATCCTTTGGCGACGGGTTGGATATTAATTTCATGTATTTGATTAATACTTCCTTCCAGCCCAGAATATAAGTCACTTGAAAGATTGTTAATTTTGTTCCCGCAATTAATGTTTTTTTTTTCTTTCCTTCACAACCTCATTTACATGGATAAAATTGGAAAACATTAATTTGAAATAGATTTAATAAGTTAACTATCATCTATTAATTCCGATAAATTAGATAAAGTGGTTGGCAAAAAAAAAAATTCAATTAAAGTGACTTATATTGTGATAAGAGAAAGTAGATAATAAAATAAACCGGTCCCCATGAAGTTTAACTTCCCTTAATTGTCGCTTTGGGGTTACTCCAAAAATTAACCGAATTAATGCAATATAGTGCAAAACTCGGGTCGTTTCACTTTGAGGAGCCGAAAACGAAATTAAACCCTAGTAAATGAATGCAAGTAACCTAAACTATAAAAAGAGATTTTTGATTTTGAAAAGCTGTTAATTAAATACTACGAATCAAATTGAAATTAAAATACTTTTTTTTTGTTTTTATATAAAAGTGATTAAAATGAATGGAGATTAAAGAAATGAAAATGAGACACACAAATAACACTGATAAAAATCAATCCTTCAATTCAACAACGCAGGCAATCATCACTCTAAAAGATGTGGGAGTTAAAAACAATGAATTAAGAATTATAATTAAGCTTTTGATCCAACAACCGAGCCACCTCGAGTTGCCACAAAATATTTTTCTAAAATCCCAACTTACTAACTGCAACCAGAATAGTAAAATGGGATTAAAGATGCTAAAAACCAATGCTTAATTAGAACTCTTAAATCCAAAATAACAGAATTAAAGCTAGTAAGAGAGTATATGATCCAAAATTCTAAGCCACCTTAGAAAATCACAATATATTAATTCCAAAATCAATACAAATGTCATAACCACAACATTATAATTGAGATCAAAACTATAAACAGCCCAATGTCAAATACTAAGCAATAATTCAGTCACAATAATCCCCAAATATAATCAGATTAAGCAATACAATTATCCCAACAATCAGAAAAACTATCCTAAGACCTAGGAATTGTTAAACAATTATTGAGTAAGAAATTAAAGTAACTAGAACTCCCCTTTGATGATCCAAACTCCTGCCATTGTTGTTGAATTAGAGAATCACATAACCTCAGCCACGGACTGCCATAAGGAATGCTACAGTCAATGTTCTGCTATGGGCTGCCATGGAGAAGACGGTGATAATGGTGATTCGGTGGAAAGGAAGAATTCGCCGTCGCTGGTCTGCTATGTTTCACACCGCCCCTCAGCTCGCTTCTGTTTCGCTGCGTCTTCCGCCCTCAGCTCGTGCACACCTCTCGCTCCTCTCTGCCACCAGGAGGATTCAGCGAAGACGAAGATGGTGGTGATGGAAGACTCTCTCGCTCGCGCCTGGTCCAGCCCGCTTCTGTGTGTTCGTTCTCCCTCCCGTTCGGCGTGCTCTGTTTTTTTCGTGTGTGTTCGGCGCGCTCTCCCCGTTCGCTGGAGATGATGATTATTAGGTTGGGGCAAAACGCAACGTTTTGCCCCCAACTTATTATTATTATTATTTTCTTTTAATTTAATTTTTTTCTTTTTCTTTTTTTTTCTTTATTTATTTTTTATTTTTGAATCTTCCAAGAACTTGCAAACAAAATTCAAGGATAAGGTAGCATTAATTGTCCTTAAAAATCAATTAATCATAATTAAATCAAAACATGACAATTTTGCCCCTATAAAATAATAATTCAAAATAAAACAAAATAAATCAATTAAGGCAAAAAGGGACTAATTAAGCTGACAAAACTCATATAAAAGATACCAAAATATATAAAAATAATTGAGTTTGTCAACTCCCCCACACTTAGCCTTTTGCACTCCTGGGCAAAACATCATTAAAGAAGAATCCAATAGAGACACTCAATGCAAGCAAACATAAAACTAACTAAGCATGAATGTGCAATGAACTCAAACAATCTTTATTCCTAATTAATCAACAATCATAGAATACTTCAGTGCAAAGAAATTAACACAAGAAACATAGCAGGATAAAGGAAGAGAAACATAATAGAGCTCACATAAGATACAAGTGTTTCACTCATCTCTCAAATGGAAAAAATTTCACTCAATCCACCTAGATTAGCACCTACCATAAGCTTGTAGAAATTCTAATATCTCCACCACTAACATACCTTAGATTCAAGATCAAGGGGACTTGAAGGGTTGTAATGTTGGAAAGCAAGGCCAAATGAATGAAATGAACTAGCAAATGAAATGCATGAGTAATAATGTATCAACTCAAAGTGAGCTTAAGTACAATCATAAAAGAACACCAAAGTGCAAATTTTAACCTTTTGAGACAGAAATCATTGCTCTTCAAACCACCATGGAATGCCTTATTTCAAATTTATTCTTTTGTTGCAACTTATTTTCTCTCTTCTTTTCTTTTTTTTTTTAACTTTCTTTCTTTGGCTTTTTCTAAACATTTTCTTCTCTTTCTTGCCTTTTTTCTATTTCTATTTTTTTTTGGCATCCAAACTCAAGAAGGCAAAGATATTGACTTTAATGATGTACTTTTCAAAATGAAAAACCAAATGTAACTCATGAAAACATTTGCTAAAAGTAGTGAATGGAATGAAAGTGAAGGCTCAAAGGGGTGAACAAGGGTTAAATGAAGTGGTTTGTGTTTGGGTAAAGGGTTTAGAAATGAATGCCCCTATCATCTTCACAAACCTAGGTATTAATGCAGCTTTGAAAAAGAATCTAGACAAGTTCTAGAGGTTAACCAAAACTAGGTGAAAATCACACAAGATGAGAAGAATATATGACTCAAAATCCTTCCATCAAGGCTTTCTCCAAGATGTTTTCTCCTTAAGAATCAAGCTATGAAACAAGGTTAATAACACTGCACCAAAAGTATTCTACTATGCTAATCAACTAAGAACAGAAATCACTCGAATCAAATGCAATCAAACTCAGCCGTGCAATATTCACAAGCATTGTGCAAAAAGATTTTAAAAGAGATGCCCAAGGATTACAAAAGTCAAGAGTCAGCAACAGAGAGAACAACAACTCGCCCATACAGCAGTGCAAAACACTGAGGCGAATGAAAACAGGAGGACATAGAAACCAGCAACAAAATTCCCAAGCAAGAATCACTCTCAAGTCATGCAATGCAATTCAGAAATCAACCAATAAGGCAGAGAAGAGAGCAATTATAGCAGCAATACTTAGGAAACAGGAGCAAATCCAAAGGCAAAATTTTTTTTTTTTAAAAATAAAGCTCAACAACTCAACAACAATCCCTCCCCCACACTTGATCAATACATTGTCCTCAATGTTAAGATAATGTGAAATGAAAATAGACAAGTATAAATCAAGTGATCAGAAGAGATGGCAGAATCAAGAGGAAACAAAACAAACAACTACTAAACAGAAATAGATAGCTACAACTACAACTACTGGAAAAGTTCCCTCCCCCACACTTACTCCTAACTATCTCAGCAAACAAATATCACCAGCAATACAACAGAAAGTAAAAGAGTAGGGTGGAAGGGAACAACCGGGTGATCAGGGGGTCTTTGATCCTCGTGGTAGTGCTTCAGTAGATGGCCATTGACTTGTGAAGTTATACCGGTCTCCTCATCTACGAGCTCTACCGTGCCAAAGGGATATACTTTAGTAACTCTAAACGGACCTTCCCACTTGGTGACAAACTTCCCGGGCATCAGCTTCAACCGGGCTTTAAACTTTAGAACCTTGTCACCTTCATAAACTGCTTCCTCAGAATCTGTTTGTCATGAATCATTTTCAGCTTGTCTTTGTAGATTCTGGCATTGTCGTAGGATTCAAGTCTCATTTCTTCAAGTTCTTGGAGTTGCATCTTCCGATTGACAAGTGAAGATTCGAGATCTGCATCACATGCCTTGATTGCCCAATAAGATTTGTGCTCGATCTCCATAGGTAGATGGCAAGCCTTGCCATAGAGCAACCGGAAGGGGGACATGCCTATAGGGGTCTTGTAGGCAGTCCTGTAAGCCCAAAGAGCTTCCTCAAGCCTTTCACTCCAGTCCTTACGGATGGTTTCACGATCTTCTCAAGTATTCGTTTCACTTCCCGGTTAGAGACTTCAGCTAACCCATTCGTCTGAGGGTGATAAGGAGTGGCCAGCTTGTGATTGACTCCATGTTTAGCCAATAGAGACTTGATGGTCCTGTTGCAGAAGTGTGTTCCTTGGTCACTGATGATTGCTCTTGGAATGCCATACCTGCAAAAGATATGAGAACGTAAAAACTTGGCAACAGTAGAAGCATCATCTTTCCTAGTTGGCACTGCCTCTACCCATCGAGACACATAATCTACTGCAAGTAATATGTATGAAAACCCAAAAGACGAAGGGAAGGGACCCATAAAATCCATGCCCCACACATCAAAGATTTCACAAAAATGCATAGGTCTTAGAGGCATCTCATGCTTCCTACCCAAACTCCCAAACCTCTGACACTTATCACAAGACTTGCAGAAAGAATAAGCATCCTTAAATAGAGAAGGCCAATAAAAACCACACTCTAAAACCCTCCTAGCAGTCCTATTAGCACTAAAATGCCCCCCACAAGATAAAGAATGTGCAAAGGTAAGGATAGAGTGGATCTCATTATTTGGAACACAGCGTCTGATGATCTGGTCACTGCATTGCTTCCACAGGATTGGAGCATCCCAGATATAGTATCTTGCCTCCCTCTTCAGCTTATCAATCTGAAATTTAGACATAGAAGGAGGTATAAGGTCAGTGACAAGATAATTAACTATATTAGAGTACCAAGGCTCATGAACAGCCAAGGCAAAAAGTGCAGAATCAGGAAATGAGTCAATAACAAGATCAGAAGAGTCAACTCCCTGTGTGCCTTCAGGTAACCGACTAAGGTGGTCAGCTACATGATTCTCCTCTCCAGCTCGATCTCTATCTCGATATCAAACTCCTGTAGCAGCAAAGCCCATCTCAGCAGTCTAGGTTTAGACTGAGGCTTCTTAAATAGGTATCGAACCGCTGCATGATCTGTAAAGACAACCACTCGAGAGTTTATAAGATACTGTCTAAACTTATCCAAAGCAAAAATAATAGCAAATAGTTCCTTCTCCGTAGTGGTATAATTCACTTGAGCGGAATCAAGCGTCTTGGAGGCATATGCGATGACTCTAGACTGTTTCTCCTCCTTCTGTCCAAGCATGGCACCTACTGCAAAGTTAGAAGCATCACAAGACAACTCAAAATGTAAATTCCAGTTAGGTGCAGTGAGAATAGGAGGTGAAACAAGCATAGATTTCAAAGTGTCAAAAGCATGTCTACACTTATCATCAAATTTAAATTCAGTATCCTTTTTCAATAAGGTAGAAAGAGGCAGAGCAACTTTACTAAAATCCTTAATAAAGCGCCGATAGAAACCTGCATGTCCTAAGAAAGACCTCAAATCCTTTAAACAAGTAGGATAAGGAAGGGATGAAATAACTTCAATTTTGGCCCTATCAACCTCAATCCCCTTTTGAGAGATGAGGTGACCTAAGACTATCCTTTATCAACCATGAAATGACACTTTTCAAAGTTTAAAACCAATTTCTTATCAATACACCTCTCAAGAGCCTGCTCTAGGCTATTCAAGCACTCATCAAAACTCTCGCCATAAACAGTGAAGTCATCCATAAAAACTTCCATGTTTTGCTCTAGAAGATCACTAAATATCGCCATCATGCACCTTTGAAAGGTGCCTGGAGCGTTACACAACCCAAATGGCATCCTTCGATAAGCAAAGGTACCAAAAGGGCATGTGAAGGTAGTCTTGTCCTGATCTTCAGGAGCGATAGGTACCTGAAAATAGCCAGAAAAACCGTCAAGAAAACAATAGTGAGACTTTCCTGAAATTCTTTCCAACATCTGATCTATAAAAGGTAATGGAAAGTGGTCCTTTCTCGTAGCATCATTCAACTTCCTATAGTCTATACACACTCTCCAAGCATTTTGAACCCTAGTTGGAATCAGTTCATCATTTTCATTTCTCACTACTGTGATACCGCTCTTCTTTGGTACTACTTGTACCGGACTTACCCACTCACTGTCTGATATGGGATAGATGATCCCAGCACTCAACAACTTTGAGACTTCCTTCTTAACCACATCCAGAATGAGAGGATTCAGTCTCCTCTGTGGTTGCCTAACTGGCTTGGACCCTTCATTCAAAAGGATCCTGTGTGTGCAAACTGAGGGATTAATCCCCGGAATATCCCCTAAAGACCATCCTATAGCCCCTTTATGACTCTTCAATACAGAAATCAATCTTTCTTCTTCAGAACTACTCAAAGAACTGGAAATAATAACAGGCAATTTAGAATCAGCAGCAAGAAAGACATATTTCAAATTAGAGGGGAGGGGTTTCAGTTCTAAATCAGGAGGTTGCACAACAGAAGGAACTAATTCTTTTATGTCAAGTGCATTCAATGCAAGTGGCATGTCCATATGGCTTAGGGAAGGAGATATAAGCTCATCATGATGTGTATGTCCTCCACTTCCCAACTCAGTGCATTCTTTCTTGATGACCTACAAAGAAGGATCGGTATCAATTTTATCAACAGAAACATCAAGTAAATCACAAGAAAGAGTGGGATTAGAAGTGACTAAGTCAGTAGCAAGCTTGTTGCTAGCCTCTTCTAATGTTCCAGCACCACTCAAAGGAGAAGCTACCAGTGTAGCTTGTGTAACAGCTCCTTTATCATCAGTACCTGCAGAATCAACAAACTCGCCTTTCTCAAGGCTATCATCAAGTGTAATGTTCAAGGCAGAATCACAGTTAAGACAAGATGATGCATCAAAATCATGAGAGATGGAAAGGAGGTGATCAACTTCTAAACAGTTAACACACACCACGTCACCATAACATGAGCAAAAAGAAGAAGAATGAGGGGTAGATAAACAAGTAAATGCATCATCATGCTCAACAATCTCACCATACCAGTCATGTTCATGCATCTCAGATTCATGCAAATCATCAACATCATTAACAGCACAATCAATCAAATTAACACCCAAGTAAGAGCAATCTGCATAACCTTGACTCATAGCATCAGAAATGTTGAAGGTAATCTGTTGGTCCCCAAAGCCCATGGTAATGACCCCGTCTTTCACATTAATTATGGTTTGGGCTGTTCTAAGAAAAGGTCTTCCTAGAATCAAAGTGCTATCGGCTTTAATCTCATCAGTCATATCTAGCACATAAAAGTCAGCTGGGAACACAAGACCCTTCACTTGCACAAGAACGTCCTCAAGAAAGCCCTTAGGATGTCTCACAGTCCTATCAGCTAGACCTAGCACAACACTGGTGTCTTTCAAGGCATGAATACCCAAACTCTCATAGATAGAGGTAGGCATAACATTTATGGCTGCACCTAAGTCTAGTAAGGCATGTGAAATGTTTGTTTTGCCTATGGTACAGGGAATAGTGTAGGAACCCGGGTCTTTACACTTAATAGGCAGCTGTGGTTTGAAAATAGCACTAACACTAGACCCCAGTTGGATTCTCTCACTATGCCTATACTTCCTCTTGTTTGTACATAGATCTTTTAGAAACTTAGCACACTTAGGCATCTTCTTAATCAAATCAAGTAATGGCACATTAACCTCAAGTTTGCTAAACATTTCAAAAAGCTCATCATTATCTTTCTTTTCAACAACTTTCTTACTCATGAGATATGAATGAGGAAAAGGCAAGTCAGAAATATTTACCTCATCACCTTTGGAAGATGATCCTTTCTCTATTGGCTCTTTGGATTGAATGGAGGTCTCTTGAGTGGCCTTGGGAATGTCTTGAGTGGTTTTAGAAGGAGGAGACTCAACTTCTATCTCTTCATCAACCGGTTCTTCACCCTCTTCATCATCTTTGAATTGCACTGTCTTAGCACCAATTTCCTTACCGCTTCTCAATGTAATTGCATTCAAAGATTTAGGATTTATCACCGTGTTGGAAGGCATTGAACCACTAGCCTTAGCTTGCTGTTCACTCACACCATTTGACAACTTAGTGACATAAGAAGTCAAATTAGAGGTTCTAGTTTCCCATTGCTCCATCCTATTCTCTAGGGCTGCAAATCTAGCTTCAGATTTAGCTTCAGACTTAGATATGTGCTCAGTCATTGCCTCAATGCCCTTGAGTATTCGAGAGAACCGCTCATCATCCTTAGACTGTGATTGCTGTGGGGTAGACATGGCTCTAGAAGATTCTCCTTGTAACCCTCCATAGTAAGATTGCCCTTGAGGAACCATATTCCCTTGAAACCCCTCTTGAACCTGCCTATTGTCACCTCCTCCCCATCGGAAATTTGGATGAGCTTTCCATCCTTCATTATATGTGTTTGAGTATGGGTTCCATTGCTTGGATTGATTGGCCCTTCCTTGATACATGGCAGAAACTTCCTCATATCTATGAGGGCAAGCAGCAGAGATGTGCATAACAGAGTTACAATGCTCACAACTAGGTGCAGTCATCTCCATGGAATTAGGAGTCCGAGTGTCAACAGGGGGAGTGTGAGATGCAAGCTTATTCAACTGTGTAGTCAAAGCAGCAATTTGAGAAGTGAATGTGTCCAATTGAGGAATGTGGACTGAAGAAGGATTAGCATGCATTGCATTGATTTTTTAGACTCCCTGATGCTATACTGTTGATGGTTCAATGCCATTTTCTTGATAAGTTCCCATGCCTCCTCAGCAGTTAAATCAATAAGAGAACCCCCAGAAGCAGCATCCAACATCCCCTTATCTTGGGTCTTAAGTCCATCATAAAAGTATTGGACTAACTGCTCATCTGGAATCTGATGGTGTGGACATCTAGAAAGCAAGTCCTGAAAACGGTTCCAGTAGTCATAAAGTGACTCATCATAATCTTGCTTTGCAGAGTAGATCTCTTTTCTCAATGTGGAAGTCCGGGAAGCAGGGAAATACTTCTCCAAGAATGCTTTTCTGAGGTTGTTCCAGTTATGGTAGGCATCTGCCATATAACTAGGCAAGCTCATGTACCATTCTCGCGCTTTGCCCTCCAGAGACAAGTGGAATACCTTCCAAAGAACCTCATCCAGATTAGCCCCAACCGGCTTCATGCTAGCACATACCATAGAGAGAGATTTCAGATGTTTGTACGGGTCCTCACCTGTCAAACCATAAAATTTAGGCAAATATTAAGCAGTGGACCTTTAATCTCAAAATTAACATCAACATTAGGGCATGCAACATTAAAAGGATCATAATTTGCATCAGAAGTAGTGGCTTCCCTAATGGTTCTTCTTCTAGGGTTATCTCCATTATTCTCTCCTACTCTATCATGCTCCCCATTATGTCCATTGCCCCCTCTTTCATTACCACCATTGTTACCATTAGGATTATTAACTGTTTCCATTATGTCACCTAAGTCAACCACCAAATCTAGATCAGTTAAATTGTCTAGTTCAACCTCACTAGTCCTTTCTACCCTTTGGTCTTGTCTAACTTCTCTTAAAGAACTTTGAAGCTCAAGATTGGAAGGAACTAGGGTTTTAGACCTACCCTTTCTTGGCATAAACAATCAATCAACCAGAAGCAATTAAGCAAAAGAAAACAGATGAATGCAATGCAATGAATGAAAAATGAAGATATTTTAGTTGTATTTGAAAAATTTTTATGCAATGAAAAAAAAAGAAAAAAAAATCAAAAGAAACAAATGCAAACTACTAAAGAAAATGCAAAAACTAACAAAAATGAAAACTAAAAAGGCTCAACAAATGAACCCCAATCAAGGCTACTTGACACTTAATTACTAGGGAACCAATTTCTTGGCTCCCCGGCAACGGCGCCACTTGAAGTTGAACTTGCCCTTAATTGTCGCTTTGGGGTTACTCCAAAAATTAACCGAATTAATGCAATATAGTGCAAAACTCGGGTCGTTTCACTTTGAGGAGCCGAAAACGAAATTAAACCCTAGTAAATAAATGCAAGTAACCTAAACTATAAAAAGAGATTTTGATTTTGAAAAGCTGTTAATTAAATACTACGAATCAATTGAAATTAAAATACTTTTTTTTTTTTTTTTTATATAAAAGATTAAAAATGAAGATAAAAGAAATGAAAATGAGACACACAAATAACACTGATAAAAATCAATCCTCCAATTCAACAACGCAGGCAATCATCACTCTAAAAGATGTGGGAGTTAAAAACAATGAATTAAGAATTATAATTAAGCTTTTGATCCAACAACCGAGCCACCTCGAGTTGCCACAAAATATTTTCCTAAAATCCCAACTTACTAACTGCAACCAGAATAGTAAAATGGATTAAGGATGCTAAAAACCAATGCTTAATTAGAACTCTTAAATCCAAAATAACAGAATTAAAGCTAGCAAGAGACTATATGATCCAAAATTCCAAGCCACCTTAGAAAATCACAATATATTAATTCCAAAATCAATACAAATGTCATAACCACAACATTATAATTGAGATCAAAACTATAAACAGCCCAATGTCAAATACTAAGCAATAATTCAGTCACAATAATCCCCAAATATAATCAGATTAAGCAATACAATTATCCAATAATCAGAAAAACTATCCTAAGACCTAGGAATTGTTAAACAATTATTGAGTAAGAAATTAAAGCAACTAAAACTCCCCTTGATGATCTAAGCTCCTGCCATTGTTGTTGAATTAGAGGATTATTAAGCTCTAGCCATGGATTGCCATAAGAAATGCCACAATCAGTATTTGCTACAGGATCCCATGGAAGAACGCAGGCGCCGTCGACTCGTGCTCGCTGGTGTTCTGGGTTTTCAGCTTCCACGCGCCAGCTCGTCAGCGCCTTCTGTGCGTTCGGCGTGCTTCTGTTGCCTCGCGTGTGCCTGCTCTCCGGATGAAGGGATTCGGCGTCGTGTTTGTGTGCGTTTCAGTTTCGGCCTGTGCGGCTTCGGTTTGCTCTGTTTTTTTTGTTCGGCCGGTTCATCTCTCCGCCCTCGTGAAGAAGAAGATTAAGATTGGATTATTAGGGTGGGGCAAAACGCAACGTTTTGCCCCACTATTATTATATTTTTTTTAAAATTTTATTTTTCTTATTTTCTTTTTTTTTTTTTATTTTTAATCTTCCAAGAACCTGCAAGCAAAATTCAAGGATAAGGTAGCATTAATTGTCCTCAAAAATCAATTAGTCACAATTAAATCAAAATATGACAATTTTGCCCCTATAAAATAATAATTCAAAATAAAATAAATAAATCAATTAAGGCAAAAAGGGACCAATTAAGCTGACAAAACTCATATAAAAGATACCAAAATATATAAAAATAATTGAGTTTGTC